>NW_027142264.1:1740000-2040000 GCF_036365525.1 Heterodontus francisci
TATCCACCTCGCTGCATTTCCCTGGATCCCATGGAATTTTATTTTTGAACCAGTCTGTCATGTGGGATCTTGTCAAAAGCCTTGCTAAAATCCATGTAAACCACATCAACTGCACTACCTTCATCTATATTCCTTGCTGCATCTTCAAAAAATTCGATCAAGTTGGTCAAACAAGCTCTTCCCTTAACAAATCCATGCTGACTATCCTTGATTAACCTGTGCCTGTCTCAGTGACAGTTTACCCCGTCTCTCAGAATAGATTCCAATCATTTTCCCACTACTGCGGTTAGACTGACTGGCCTGTAATTATTCAGACTATCCTTCACTCCCTTTTTAAACAGAGGTCCAACGTCAGCAATTCTCCAATACTCCAGCACCACATACTGTATCCAGTGAGGACTGGAAAATGATGGTCAGACTCTTTTCTATTTCCTCTGTTGCTTCTTTTAGCAACCTGGGGCACATTTCATTTTGATCAGGTGATTAATCAACTTTCAAGGATACTAATCCCATTAACGCTTCCTCTCTCAGTATGTTCATCACATCCAATAATTCACACACTTCCTCCTTAACTACAATATCTACATCCCCCCTCTTTTCTGAAGACACTAAAAGTATTCAATAAAACCATACCAATATCTTCCACCCCTATGCATATGTTACCATTTTGGTGGAGTATGGGCCCTACCCTCCCCTTAGTTAACCTCTTACTCTTAATGCATTGAGAAAACATCTTTGGGTTCACCTTGACTTTGCTTGCCAATATACTTTCATGCTCTCTCTTTGCTGTCCTAATTTCCTTTTTAATTTGACCCTTCCACTTTCTAAACTCCTCGCAACTTTCTGTAGTATTGAGTTCTCAGTGTCGGATGTATGCTTCCCTTTTCTGTCTTATCCTACCCTGTCTGCACCTTGACATCCATGGGGCTCGAGATTTGGCCGCCTCCCCCTTTTTCTTTGTGGTAACATGTTTACCTTGAACCCCTGGAATGTCTACTTTGAATGCCTCCCAGTGCTCTGAGACTGATTTGCCTTCAAGTCGCTCTTTCCAGTCCACTTTTGTTCTTCAGTTTGGTAAAATTGGCCTTGCCCCAATTGAGAACTCTAACTCCTGTTCGATGTCTGTACGTTTCCATAATTATGTTAAAACTGGCTGAATTATGATCACTCCCACCAAAATGCTCTCCCCTGCCACTCCTTCCACCTGCCCATCGTCATTTCCTAAAACAAAGTCTAAAACTGCACCCTCTCTTGTTGGACATTCTACATACTGGACAAAAACGTTGTCCCGAATGCACCTCAAAAATTCTGCTCCCTCAATTCTTTTCATACTAAAACTATCCTCGTTAACATCGGGGTGATTAAAATCCCACACTATTACTGCCCTACTGTTCTTGCACTTCTCAGAGACTTGCCTACATATCTGCTCTTCTATCTCCCTCTGACAATTTGGCTGTCGAGATCACACTCCCAGCAGTGAGATTGCCCCTTTTCGTTTCCTTAGCAACAATCCATATGGCCTCACTTGATGAACCTTCCAACATATCATCCCTCCTCACAGCTGCAATAGATTCCTTGACCAAAATTGCCATTCCCCTCATTTCTTAACTGTCTCCCGATTGCATCTGAAAACCCTGTAACCAGGAACGTTGAGCTGCCATTCCTGTCCCTCCTTAAACCATGTTTCTGTAATAACTATGATATCATACTACCACATGTCTATCTTTGCCCTCAGCTCATCTGCTTTATTTGCTGCACTCCTTACATTGAAATAGATACCCCTGAGCACTGCCAAACCTTTTTTTATTTTCTCACCCTCATTTCCTCTGTCTTCCAGACTCATCCATTAATTTTCCACCTTCCATTTTCATTTCTGATTTTGTCCCAGCTCAGTCTATCCTCAGGTCCTCATCCCCACTGGTAAACTAGTTTAAACCCTTCCAACAGTAGTAGCAGTGTGGCCATTAAAGAGACGTGGATATCACAGGGGCAGGAATGGATGTTGGATGTCACGGGGTTTAGATGTTTGAAAAGGAATAGGGAGGGAGGTAAAAGAGGTGGGGGAGTGGCATTGCTAATCAGGGATAGTATCACAGTTGCAGAAAGGGAGGTCGTCGAGGAGGGTGTGTCTACTGAGTCATTATGGTTGGAAGCCAGAAACTGGAAAAGAGCAGTCACTTTGTTGGGAGTTTTCTGTAGACTCCCCAGTAGCAACAGAGACACTGAGGAACAGATTGGGAGGCAGATTGTGGAAAGGTGCAGAAGTAACAGGGTTGTTCTCATGGGTGACTTCAACTTCCCTAATGTTGATTGGAACCTCCTTAGTGCAAATAGTTTGGAAAGAGCAGTTTTTGTCAGGTGTGTCCAGAAAGGTTTCCTGACTCAATATGTAGATAGGCCGACTAGAGGGGAGACGATGTTGGACTTGGTGCTTGGCAATGAACCAGGCCAGGTGGCAGATCTCTCGGTGGGAGAGCATTTCGGTGAAAGTGATCACAACTCCCTGACCATAGTCATGGAGAGGGACAGGAGCAGACGGGATGGGAAAATATATAATTGGGGGAAGGGAAATTACAAGGCTATTAGGCAGGAACTGGGGAACATAAACTGGGAAAAGCTGTTTTCAGGCAAATGCACAACAGAAATGTGGAGGTTGTTCAGGGAGCACTTGCTGTGACTGCTGGATAGGTTTGTCCCGATGAGGCAGGGAAGAGATGGTAGGGTGAAGAAACCTTGGATGACAAGAGATGTGGAACAGCTAGTCAGGCAGAAGAAGAAAGCTTACGTAAGGTTGAGGAAGCAAGGATCAGACAGGGCTCTAGAGTGTTGCAAGGTAGCCAGGAAGGGACTGAAGAATGGACTTAGGAGAGCTAGAAGGGGACATGAAAAAGTCTTGGCGGGTAGGATTGTGGAAACTCCCAAGGCGTTCTACACTTATGTGAGGAACAAGAGGATGGCGAGAGTGAGGGTAGGGCCGATCAGGGATAGTGGAGGAAACTTGTGCCTGGAGTCAGAGGAGGTAGGGGAGGTCCTAAATGAATACTTTGCTTCAGTATTCACTAGTGAGAGGAAGCTGGTCGTTTGTGAGGACTGCGTGTAACATGTTGATATGCTAGAAAAGGTTGAGGTTAAGAGGGAGGATGTACTGGAAATTCTGAATGATATGAGGACAGATAAGTCCCCGGGGCCAGACGGGATATACCCAAGGATATTACGGGAAGTGAGGGAAGAGATTGCGCGCCTTTGGCGATGATCTTTGCGTCCTCAGTGTCCACTGGAGTAGTACCGGATGATTGGAGGGTGGCAACTGTTGTTCCTTTGTTCAAGAAAGGGAATAAGGATAACCCTGGGAATTTTAGACCAGTCAGTCTTACGTCGGTAGTGGACAAATTATTGTAGAGGATTCTGAGAGACAGGATTTATGATTATTTGGAAAAGCATGGTTTGATTGGAGACAGTCAGCATGGCTTTGTGAGGGGCAGATCATGCCTCACAAGCCTTATTGAAATCTTTGAAGATGTGACAAAACACATTGATGAAGGAGGAGCAGTGGATGTGGTGTATATGGATTTTAGCAAGGCGTTTGATAAGTTTCCCCATGGTAGGCTCATTCAGAAAGTGAGGAGGCATGGGATACAGGGGAAGTTGGCTGTCTGGATACATAATTGGCTGGCCCATAGATGACAGAGGGTGGTAGTATTCAGCATGGAGCTCGGTGAGCAGTGGTCTTCCGCAGGGATCTGTTCTGGGACATCTGCCATTTGTGATTTTTATAAATGACTTGGATGAAGAAGTTGAAGGCTTGGTTAGCAGGTTTGCCGATGACTCGAAGGTTGCTGGAGTTGTGGATAATGTGGAAGGTTGTTGTAGGTTGCAACGGGCCATTGACAGGATGCAGAGCTGGGCTGAGAAGTGGCAGATGGACTTCAACCTGGAAAAGTGTGATGTGATTCATTTTGGAAGGCCGAATTTGAATGCGGAATACAGACTTAAAGACAGGATTCTTGGTAGTGTGGAGGAACAGAGGGATCTTGGGGTCCATGTCCATAGATCGCTCAAAGTTGCCACCCAAGTTGATAGGTTTGTTAAGAAGGCGTATGTTGTGTTGGCTTTCATTAACAGGGGGATTGAGTTTAAGAGCCGCGAGGTTATGCTGCAGCTCTATAAGGCCCTGGTTCGACCACACTTGGAATATTGTGTTCAGTTCTGGTCGCCTCATTATAGGAAGGATGTGGAAGCTTTAGAGAGGGTGCAGAGGAGATTTACCAGGATGCTGCCTGGACTGGAGGGCATGTCCTACGAAGATTGATTGAGGGAGCTCGGGCTTTTCTCATTGGAGCGAAGAAGGATGAGAGGTGACTTGATAGAGGGGTACAAGATGATGAGAGGCATAGATAGAGTGGATAGTCAGAGACTTTTTCCAAGGGTGGAAAGGGCTATCACCAGGGGGCATAATTTTAGGGTGATTGGAGGAAGGTTTCGGGGAGATGTCAGAGGTAGGTTCTTTGCACAGAGAGTGGTGGGTGCGTGGAATGCGTTGCCAGCGGTGGTAGTAGAAGCAGATACATTAGGGACATTTAAGCGACTCTTGGATAGGTACATGGATGATAGTAGATTGAAGGGTGGGTAGTTAGTTTGATCTTAGAGTAGGTTAAAGTTTCGGCACTACATCGAGGGCCGAAGAGCCTATACTGTGCTGTACTGTTCTATGTTCTATTTTCTAAAACGTTCCGCAAGGAATCCAGTCCAGACTCTGTTCACGTGCAACCCGTTCGGCCTGTAAAAGTCCCATCTCCCCCAGAGCCTGTCCCAGTGTCCCAGGAATATGAATCCCTCCCTCCTGCAGCAACATTCCAGCCAGGTATTCATCTGTCTTATCTTTCTATTTCTATACTAAGTTGCACCTGGCACTGCGAGTAATCTGGAGAATTCCACTTTTTGACTATGTTTGAGGTCCTGCTTGCTAATTTCTTCCCCACCTCCCTAAACTTTGACTGCAAGATCACATCCCTCTTTCTACCTATGTCATTGGTTCCCATGTGGTCCACGACGTCTGGCTGTTCCCCTCCTGCTTCAAGATGTTCTGCCGTTGCTGACTGAGGTCCTTGACGCTGGTACCAGGGAGGCAGCACACCATCCTGTATTCACGTCTGCAGCCACAGAAACGCCTGTCTGTTCCCCTGGCTATTGACTCACCTATCACTATGGCTCTTCCATTCATCCCTGTATCCCACTCTGCAGCTCAACCACCCGTGGCGCCATGGACTTGGCTCTGGCTGTACTCCCGAGGTGAAGCATCACTTTCCTCAGCATTCGGAACTGAATACCTGTTAGAGAGTGAGATGTACTTAGGGGTCTACTACACTACCTGACTGGTTCTTATTTACTGCCTGCTGATCACCCATTCCCTCTCTCCCTGCATACTCTAAAGCTGAAGCTGAACAAACTGGTCTATGAGAAGGAAGAATATGTAGGGTTATGGGAAAAAGGCAGAGGATGGGATTAGGTGAATTGCTCATTCGGAGAGCCACAGCAGACGCGAAGGGTTGAATAGCTCCTCTTTGCTGTAATAATTCTGATTGTTTTATTGCAGGATGATGCCCACGGGGACGCTGTGATGGGGCGTCTCAGATGGGTGTAATGGTGGAGAATGGGGGATCCATTGTGGGAAAGGGAAGTCGTCCTATGGGAACCGGTATCTTAGCAAGGACTCTCCGACAGCCTATCCGGGTGGAAGGCATCCAGGAAATATCCTCCCTGCCTCCTCCTCCTCCTGAGGGAGCCTCCGGATTTCTGGTGCCAATGCCTGTGTCCTCATAATGCTGTTGATATGAAGGGTGCAGCAAAACACCATGAACTTGGACACCTGCTCCAGTGTGTACTGGAGGGCTATCCCCGAGCGGTTCAGACATCAGAAACATTGCTTCATCACACCGATGGTCTGTTCCACCATGTTCTTGGTGACTCCATTGCTCACGTTATCCACAAGTTAATTGTGTGAGGTTGGTTGACGGTCGGAGGTGGTTTGGGGGTGTAGAAACATGAGCGGTGTCCAGAGGGGGATTGTCTTTGTTGCGATTAGCCACATTATTGTTTTCCATGGAGCCCCGAAGTGTTTGGACCGGCTGACTGCTTCAGAATGAAGGTCTGGTGGCTGCTGACAGGATAGTGGACATTCACCAACATGATGTATTGGGCATGCTCACACACCAACTGTACATTAATGGAGTGAGAGTTCTTCCAGTTCCTGTACCTCTCCCCGTTGACATGGGGGCCCCGCAGAGCCACCTACACCATCAGGAATCCCGCTATCCTGACAAAGCCACGGGATATCTCATTCTGCTTCTCCCTGCTGAGGGAGTAAATGATGACATCGATGGTCACCCTCACCTCCCAGAATTATCAATGGACAACAGACAGGCCTAGTAACTACTGGTCAGTTCGTGTAACATCAGTGGTAGTTAAGGTTTTAGAAATAATAATCAGGGAAAAAGGACAACACACACTTGGAGAGGTTTGAGTTAATTAAGGATTGACAACATGGATTTCCAAAAGGCAGATTATGCTTGATGAACTAATGGAATTAATTTCTATCATCAGAGAAGGTTAATGATGGGAATGTGATGGATGCCGTCTACCTGAATTTTATGAAATTATTTGATGAAGAACCAAACAAAAACTTGATTAACAAAATTGAAGCTCGTGGAATAGCATCCAATTGGATCAAAAATTGTCCAAAGGACAGCAAAAAGAGAAATGTGTGAAATGGTTGTTTTTCAGACTGGAGGATGGTAGACAGTGATGTTCCCCAAGGATCAGTGCTCGGAATGCTGAACTTTTTTTCCTTGATATATATAAATGACTTGTACCTTGGAATGCAGAGTAGAGTTTCAAAATTTTCCGATGATACCAATCTTGTAGGTGTGGTAAACAGGGAGGATGACACAAACCTTCTGCAACAGGACATAGATAGGCTAGCAGAATGGACAGAGAAGTGGCAGGTGGAATTTAATACAGAGGAGTGTGAGGTGATGTATTTCGTCAGAAGGAATAGGAAGGCAATATAGACTCAATGACACAGTTCTGAAGGTCGTGCAGGAATAGAGCGACCTGGGCCTCCATATGCATTCGTCTTTGAAGGTACCAGGAAATATCAGGAGGGTGTTTAGCAAAGCATATCAGTTCTTGGGCTTCATCATTAGAGGCAAAGATACAAAAGCAGGGAAGTTATGCTGAAACCTTATAAAGCTTTGGTTAGGCCCCAACTGGAGCACTTTGTCCAGTTCTGGTCACCACACGTTACGAAGGACGTGAAGGTCCCTGAGAGGGTGCAGAGGAGATTTAACAGAATGGTTCCAGGGATGGCGGGGTTTTAGTTACAAGGTTAGTTTGGAGAAGTTGGAGTTGGTCTCCCTGGAGTAAAGGAGACTGAGAGAGACTTGATAGAGGTGTACAAGATTATGATAGGCTTAGATACGATTGACAAGGAAAAACTGTTCCCATTAACTGATGAAACACAGACTAGGGGACAGAGATGGAAGGCTTTGGGTAAGAGATGCAGGGGGAATATGAGGAAGAACTTTTTTGCACAGTGGATGATAATGAGCTGGAACTCACTGCCCATGAGGGTGGCCGAGACAATCAATGATTTCAAAAGGAAGCTGGATGGACACCTGAAGGAAATTAACTTGCAGGGATACGGGGATTGAGTGGGGGATTGGGACTGACTGGATCGTTCCAGAGAGAGCTGGCATGGAGGGGCCGACTGGCCACCTTCTGTGTCGTAAATGTCTCTATCACTCTCTGTGACTCTATGTTGGATATGTCTCTTGCTCCTGTCTGGAAAGATCCAGATACATAGAAGTTCACTGAAACTGTGACCTTAACGGGCATTGACAGCTCCGTCCTCACCCTGGTGTGAGGCTCCAGGTCGTATTACAGGAGGTGACACAGCTCTGTGACCACCTCCTTATTGAATCAGAGTCACCTCACACATTGCTCCTGGGTCAAGTGTAGGTAGGAAAAGTGCTCTTGGAAAACCAGGGGTGAGTTGGGCACTCCTCCCTCTTTACAGAGCTTCCCCTCTCTGCAGCCTCTGCTCCATTTGTTGTTCATGTTACAGACCCAGAGACACTGTAACTACAGTCCCCATTGCTTATCAAGACCTGCATCACCAAATCCTCTGTCCTCCCTGCATGTCTGCAGCAGCTCACAACACAATCTCCAGAAAACCATCCACAGAACCGCCACCAACATTATAATAGCAGAAGTATGTCAAAAGCCCCTCACGTGTAAGTTGGACGCCTGGTCCTTTTAAATAACTAGAGGGGGTTCCTCGTGCTGCTAGATGTATGCTCAGCTGAGAGTGACTAACACAGGTGGTCAGTGAACATGCACAGACCACGTTTCAAAGAAGTACATCAAAGCTGTCGGAATGGCTGATCTACGTCAATGCAAACCCTTCCTCACACTAACAGCACATGCATGGTATACCCAGGCTAGGTCCCTGCCCAGCACGGGGCACCACCAGGGAGAGATAGAGAGGGAAGGAAATTCACTTTAAAGGGGGACATGGAAACAGATTTGAAGGCAAAGGTTGTTCTAGAATATGGCAATGTACAGGGGAATTGGACTAATGGAGGGGTGAGGCCATGGAGGGAGTTCAAACACAAGAATGAGAATATTAAAATTAAGATGCTGCCAGACCGGGAGCCAATGTAGATCAGTGAGCACAGGGGTGATTGGTGATCGGGATTTGGTGTGATTTAGAATACAGGCAGTGGAGTTCTGGATGGGCTGTGGTTTACATATATTTATAACTGGGACCAGGATAGAATTGGAATAGTCAAGTGTGGATTTAACAATGACAGGGATGAGGGTTTATGCAGCAAATGGGCTGAGGCAGAGGTGGTGATGGGTGATATTACAGAGGTGGTAGTAGGTAGGGTTGGTGATGGAGAGAATACGGAGATGAACTCAGCGCAGGTTTAAATATAACAGATGTTGTAATCAGTCTGGTTTGCCTCAGATATTGGGCAGGGTGGGGTATGCTGTTGACTGATAGGAGATGGACTTCGTGATGGAGACCAATTACATTGGCTTCAGTCTTCCCAAAATTTGCATTGTAGAACAACATTTCAGTGAAATAGGGTTTACAGATCTCCTAGCCTGAAATAGAGACAGCAACAGCAGCAAAGATGAGAGAGTAAATGACAAGAACTGTAATACAGTGAGAAATGGTTTATCGAGCTCATAGCTGGAGATATTCACCAGGAATACAACAGCAGCAAGAAGGGCAGAGTAAATTACAGGAGCAGTAATGCACTTAAACATGGCTTATAGAATTAATAGCTTGATAGAGGGTCTTACCAGGGACACCAATAGCAGCCAGGATGGGATAATAAATGTATTGAATAATCATCAGTGCACGATAGATACGATTGTTTAATGAGTAACGATCATAATTTGTAGAAAGATAGTAAAGATCCCACGATAAACTCCTGTCCATTGTTGTAATATTCCAATCTGTTGTTCTCAGATTCTGATCCATTGTTTTAACATTCCGATCTATTCTCCTCAGATTCGAATCTATCCTCTCTCTCTCTCTCTCTCTCTCTCTCTCTCTCTCTCTCTCTCTCTCTCTCTCTCTCTGAAGCTGCTGATCTCTGTTAGTGCTAATTTTCCCGCTGACACAATGATATAACACTTTGAAAGAAACCCCTTATTAATAGAAGATGGAAAACTTCCAGTGACACAATTCGGGTCCATGGAGACTGACATTAATTACAGTCACTGAACAAACAGATTCAGTTAACCCTTTTCAATCCAATAATTTTTGTTCCACAATAAACCCGACCATTTACCCGGTCTGGATGGGAAGAATGATGGTTGCTGTGGGAAGGATTGGTGGCAATAGCAGTGGCATTGGCCAGAATCTTCCAATCCCCCTTAGATAGGGGCCTGATGACAGAATTCCACAGGCTCACCACTCTCTGGGTGAAAACATTTCTCCTCATCTCAGTCCTGAAAGTTTTATCCTTAGACTATCACCGCTGGATCTGGACTCCCCCACCATCGGGAACATCCTTCCTTCATTTGTCCTGTCAAGCCCTGTTAGAATTTTATAGATTTCTATGAGATCCCTCCTCACTCTTCTGAACTCCAGCGACTTTAATCCGAACTGACTCAATCTCTCCTCATACGTCAGTCCCGCCATCACAGGAATCAGTCTGATAAACCTTCGCTGCACTCCCTCAATAGCAAGAACATCCTTCCTCAGATAAGGAGACCAAAACTGCACATAATATTGCCGCTGTGGCCTCACCAAGGACCTGTATAATTGCAGCAAGACATCCCTGCTCCTGCACTCGAATCCTCTCGCTATGAAGGCCAACATACCATTTGCCTTTTTTACTGCCTGTTGCACCTGCATTCTAACTTTCAGCGACTTATGTACGAGAACACCCAGGTCTCATTGCATAGTCCCCTCTCTCAGTTTATAGCAGTTCAGATATTAATTTGCCTTCCTGTTTTTGCTACCAAAGTAGATAACCTCACATTTATCCACATTGTACTGCATCTGCCATGCATTTGCCCACTCACTCAACCTGTCCCTTTCACCCTGAAGCCTCTTTGCATCCTCCTCAAAACTCACCCTCCCACCCAGTTTTGTGGCATCCGAAAATTTGGAGATATTACAATTAGTTCCCTCCTCTAAATCATTAATATATATTGTGAATAGTTGGGGTCCTAACAATGATCCCTGTGGTACCCCACGAGTCACTGCCTGCCATTCAGAAAAAGACCTGTTTACTCCTACACTTTGTTTCCTGTCTGCCAAGCAATTTTCTATTCATCACACTAAATTACCCCCAATCCCATGCTCTTTAATTTTACACCCTAATCTCTTATGTGGGACTTTGTTGAGAGCCTTCTGAAAGTCCAAATAAACACATCCACTGGCTCCCCGTCATCAACTTTACTGGTTGCATCCTCGAAGAATTCCAGTAGATTGATCAAGCATGATTTTCCTTTCGTAAATCCATGATGACTCTGTCGGATTCTACCACTGTTCTCCAAGTGCTCTGCTATAAAATCTTTGATAATGGACTCTGGAATTTTCCCCACTTTCGACGTCAGGCTGACTTGTCTATAATTCCCTGCTTTCTCTATACATCCCTTTTTAAATAGTGGGGTTACGTTTCCTCCCCTTCAATCTGTAGGAACTGTTCCAGAGTCTATAGAATCTTGAAAGATGACCACCAATGCATCCACTATTTCTTGAGCCACTTCCTTAAGTACTCTGGGATGTAGATTATCAGGCCCTGGGGATTTATCGGCCTTCAATCCCATCAAATTCCCCAACACAATTTATCTGCTAATAATGACTTCATTCAGTTTCACTCTCTCACTAAGCCCTGTGTTCCCCAACATTTCTGGTATGATATTTGTGTTCTCCTTTGTGAAGACAGAACCAAAGTATGCATTTAGTTGGTCAGCCATTTCTTTGTTCCTCATAATAAATGTCCCTGTTTCTGACTGTAAGGGGCCTACATTTGTCTTAAACAATCCTTTCCTCTTCACATACCTATAGAAAACTTTATAGTCAGTTTTTATGTTCACTGCAAGCTTGCTCTCAGACTTTATTTCCCCCGTCTTAATAAATTCCTTGGCCTTCCTTTGCTGAATTCTAAACTGCTCCCAATCCTCAGGTCTGTTGTTTTTGCTGGCGTATTTGTATGCCTCTTCCTTGGATGTAATACTATCTCTAATTTTCCTTTTAAGCCATGGATTGGCTACCTTTCGCGTTTTACTTTTGTGCCAGAAGACAGAAAACTATTACTGTGTTCATCCATGCACACTTTAAATGTTTGCCATTGCCGATCCACCGTCATCGCTTTAAATAACGTTTCCCAATCCATCATAGCCAACTCGCGCCTCATAAGTTCGCAGTTTCCTTTATTAAGATTCAGGACCCTCGTCTCAGAATCAACTAGGTCACTCTCCACTTTGATGAAGAATTCTATCATATTATGGTCGCTCAACCCCAACGGATGTCGCACAACTAGATTGTCAATTATTCCTCTCTCATAACACAATACCTAGTCGAGGATGGCCTGTTCTCTAGTTGGTTCCTCAATGTATTGGTCCAGAAAACCATCCCGTATACACTCCATGAATTCCTCCTCTACGGTATTGTGACCAATTTGATTTACCCAATCTGTCTGCAGATCATAATAACCCATAATTACAGATGTTCCTTTATCGCATGCATCTCTAATTTCCTGTTTAATGCCATTTCCAAGATCATCACTATGGTTTGGGAGGCGGTGGCGCATTGGTATTGTCACTGGACTCGTAACCCACAGAACCAGGTTATTGCTCTGGGGGGCATGGGTTCAAATCCCAACACAGCAGAAGGTGGAATTTGAATTCAATTAATAAAATTCTGGAATTAAAAAGCTAGTCTAATGATGGCCATGAAACCATTGCTGATTGCTGTAAAAACCCATCTGGTTCACTCATGTCCTTCAGGGAAGGAAATCTGCTGTCCTTACCTGGTCTGGCCGACATGTGACTCCAGACTAACAGCAATGTGGTTGACTCTTACATGCCCTCTGAAATGGCCTAGCAAGCCACTCAGTTGTATCTATCTGCTACGAAGTCAATAAAAAGGAATGAAAAACTCCCTTCCTAACAGCACAGTGGGTGTATTTACCCCACATGGTCTACAGCGGTTCAAGAAGGCAGCTCACCACCACCTTCTCAAGGGCAATTAGGGATGGGCAATAAATGCAGGCCTGGCCAGTGACGTCCTCATCCCATGAATGAATAAAAAAACATATACTACCCCCACTAACGTTTGTTGCCCCTTAGTGTTTCTCAGCTCTTCCTATGCAGATTCAACATTGTCAGAGCTAATATCTTTCCTCACTATTGCGTTAATTTCCTCTTTAACCAGCAAGGCTACTCCACCGGGGGTGGAAATAGGCCGTTTTACTGATGGTGTGAATATTTGGTAGGAAGCTCATCCCAAGACATCTCAAAGTTAACTATGTAACCAAGTGTGTGAACAGTTTGGCTTGCAGTCAAACATTTACAAAGGAGAGGGATGTAGGGTGTAGTTAGGAAGTCTTTGGAACAGAGACAGAAAATAATGACTTCGGTCTTCTCAATATTTAATTGGCATTGCAGATGTGTGATGCAATACAATTTCGAAGGATAATTGAGGAGAGACAATGCAAGGTAAACGGTACAACGATAAAGGTGGTGAAAGAACAGACACCTGGGATGGTTGTCCACAAATCGTTGAAGGTGGCAGGAAATTTTAACTAAATAGTTAATAAATATATGGGATCCTAGGTTTTATAAATAGAGGCAAAAAGAACAAAAGCAAGGGCATTATGTGAAACATATAAAATACTAGTTCAGCTGCACCTGGAGTCTTGTGTCGAATACTGGGAACCACACTTTAGGAAGGAAATGAAGCCTTCGGAGAGGGGACAGAACTGTTTTACTAGAATTTATCCAGGCATGAGGTATTACAGTTATGTAGCTGGGGTTGTTCTGCTTAGAGCAGAGAACTTTCAGAGGAGATTTGATTGAGGTGTTTAACATTCGGAAGGGTTTAGATAAATTAAATAAAGAGAAACTGTTTCCAATGTCCAAGGGACTGGTAATCAGAGACACAGATTTAAGGCGATTGGGAAAAGAAGCAGACATAAGGATTTTGCTTCTGAATGGTTTGGATTTGGAATAAACTGTCTGATAGGCAGATAGATACAGATTCAAAAGTAGATCCCAAAAGGGAATTGGATAAATATCTGATGCAGAAAAAATGTTAGGATATAGTGAAAGAGTCAGGGAGTGGGAGTAACTGGATTGCTCTTTGAAAGGGCCAGCACAGACTTGATGGGCAGAATGACATCATTCAGGTTGTGCTATTCTATCATTCTGTGATGTTTCCCACATGGACTTTCACAATTTTCCTCTCCTTTCAACAGGTGTTTGATGAAGTACCACATAACAACCGTGTTACCGAATTAGAAACACATGGGATTAAAGGACCAATGTCAGCCGTGGCTCAGTTTGTATCTCTCTCCCCTTTCAGATTCCAGGATCAAGTGTCACTGCAGGACTTGATCACAAGGATCAAGGCTGACAGTGCAGTGCAGTACTGAGTGAGTGTTTCACTGCAAGAGGTGCCGTCTTTTGAACAAAAAGTTAAGCCAACGCCCCACCTGCACTAAAATAAAAGCAAAAGGACTCTCAGGTGGAAGTTAAAGATCCCATTGGATTATTTCGAAGAAGCAGAGGGGAATTATCCCCAGTGCCCTGGTCAAGATTTACCATTCAATCAACATCACAAAAACAGATCTGATCATCATCACATTGCTACTTGTGGGATCTCACAGTGCAGAAATTGTCTGCCTGTTTCCCACATGACAAGAGTGACTACGCTTTAAAAAGTTCTCATTGTGTGTAAGGTGCTTTGTGACGTCTGACGGCCATGAAAGGCACTACATAAATGCAGCTTTTAAAAAAAATCAATGCCAGCATGCAGGAAATTATCTAAGTGACAGAAAGCAGAGAGTAGTGGAGAATGGTTATTGTTCAGTCTGGAGGGAAGTACACAGTGGGGTGTCCCAGGGTCACAGTCGGGATCACTGTTGCTGTATGTTCTTGCCGTTGGGTTGTGTACAGGGGGGATAATGTCAACGTTTTCAGATGGACAGAAACTCAGAAATGTTAATAAACAGTGAGAAGGAGAGTAACAGACATCAGGAAGACAGAAACTGACTGGTGAAATAGACAGGAACATGGCAGATATAATTTAACACAGTGAAATGTGAAGTGAGACATTTGGGTAGGAAGTATGAGGAAAAACAATATAAACTGAATGGTACCATTATAAAGTGGGTGGAGGATTAGAGAGACTGGGGGTGTACACACACATATCTTTGAAGGTAACATGTCGTGTCCTCGGTGTTAGAGAGAGAGATACAGAGTAATAAAATTCAGGAGGAAATGCTGGTCTTTATACATCATTGGTTAGGTCCCAGCTGGAGAATTGTGTCTAATCCTGATCACTATACTTTGATAATTTTCTTTGTTCTTTGTTCTTTGATAAGGATGTCAAGGACTTAGTGAAGATACAGAGGTGATTTCCTGGAATGGTACCAGGGATCTGGGAATTCAGTTATGTGGAGAGATTGGAAAAGCTGGGATTGTTCTCTTTGGAGCAGTGAAGGGTAAGAGGAGATTTAATATAGAATTCAAAATCATGAGGGGTTTTGATAGGGTAATTAATGTGAAACTGTTTCCAGTGTCTGAAAGTTCAGTGTTAAGAAGACACAGATTGAAGGTAATTGACAAAGAACCAGAGGTGAAATGAGGAGAATTTTCTGACACAGCGAGTTGTTGGAATCTGGAATTCACTGCCTAAAAACATGGTGGAAGCAGATTCAATAATATTTTCAGAAAGGAATTTAACAAATATACGAAAAGAAAAAATAAACAGGAGTCTGTGGAAAGAGGATGGGAGAGGAACTAATTAAACACCTCTCTCACAGAGACAGCACTGACACAATGGGGCGAATATCCTCCTTCTGTGCTACATAAATCTCTGATTCTGAGAGTAAGAGACAGAGAATGAAGAGAAAGGGAGAGAGAGAGTGAGAGGGAGGGTGAAAAGGGGAAAGGGAAATAGAGACAGAGTGAAAGAAAACTTTGCACCCTTTTTCGGGCATAGGGATTGTGATTCGTGATCTTCCCATGCCCGTTCCTGTTGAGGC
This sequence comes from Heterodontus francisci, assembly GCF_036365525.1. Classification (NCBI taxonomy): domain Eukaryota; kingdom Metazoa; phylum Chordata; class Chondrichthyes; order Heterodontiformes; family Heterodontidae; genus Heterodontus; species Heterodontus francisci. Next base: position 1,755,795 of record NW_027142264.1, read on the forward strand.
AGGTGACATACAAACTTCATGCTGCCTCCTCATTTCCATGAATTCTACGTGACCCCAGGGTGAACTACCCTGCTCACTGTCTGCACATTCAACAGGAACCTAACTGAATGTGAGGCTGGCATGTGTTTCAGCCAGGATTCAGCTCTTAAAGGCAGTCTATCCCTTTTAAAGAGAAGCTGTATAGATTCACAGGAGGCTGCTGCTGCTGACTATGAATGCTGCAATTGGAGACAAGGTAAATGGAACACTAGGACAGAGAGAGGTCTCTGCGGTTCATGGCTGAGGTGCTAGATGCCTTAGTCATGACGGGTGATAGGAGAAGAGAGCCCATGTTTCTGTGGGGTGGAGTGGAGACCCTCAAGCAACGCCCTCATCAGGGAATGGGAGCAGGTGGCCAGGGAGGTCAATGCTATAGGTCTGGCCCCGAGGACCTGGCAGCAGAGCCAGAAGAAGTTTAATGAGCTCACAAGGGTGGTCAATGTCACTGAATTCATCACCACATGACATCTCCTACCCCCAACATCACCAACCTCTCACACTGCTCAATGTACCACACCCCCACCACTCACCCATCAGCAGTCCCTAAACTCAATACTCACACTCAACATTCACATACTCCACCTCACCCTCACACACCTTCCAATGATACCAGCCTCACACCCACCAATCACTGCTTCCACATACCTCCAGCTATTCAGCTATGGTAGGCACATCACCCAAACACAGAGCAACACAATCACTGACATTCTGCTCTCTCTCTTACAGGAGAAGGCGGCCCATAATCACAGGGATCAGCAGTGAACCGACAAGGGGCCTGGCATACCTTAATCCCCTGAGCCTGAGGGAGGAGATGGTTCTCCATATCATGGGACCAGCTGTGACAGAGCCCGTAGCATCCGGCATCACCGACAGCATTCAGCATGATGCTATGTTCATGCCTTATGTCCCTTCTTAACTCCCACCTCCCCTCATCCTGCTGTCTGGGATGACCTACAAGTTGTAGACATTGATAGAGTCATACAGTCATTGAGTTATTTAGAGAACAGAAGGAGGCCATTCGGCTCATCGTGTCCATGCTAACGCTCCACAGAACTGTCCAGTGGGTGCCACACCCACCCGCCCCCGCCCCCCCACACCCCACCCCCCCCCCCCCCCCGCCCCCCGGATGATCCCCGTATCTCTGCAAGTCTATTTCACTCAGATGGCCAACCACTTTCCTCTTGAAGTCATTTTTGTTGTCTCCTCATCCACCACCCTTGTGGGCAGCGAGATCCAGGTGATTAATACCAACTGTGTAAAAAGGTTTTTCCTCATATTCCCCCTTCATCTTCAGACCAAAACCTTCAATTTGTATCCCCTAGTCTTTGTATCATTTGTTAATCGGAACATTCTTTCCTTGTCTAACTGATCTAAGTGAGATTAACAGCCTGAGTAACAGGAAACAGACAGTAGTGATGAACAGTTATTTCTCAGATTGGAGGAAGGTTTATAGTGGGGTTCCCCAGGGGTCGGTGATAGGGCCACTGTTTTTCTTGATCTATATTAATGACCTGTACTTTGATCTACAGGGCACAATTTCAAAATTTGCAGCCGACAGAAAACGTGGCATTATTGTGAACAAAGAGGAGGACAGTGATGGACTTCAAGAGGACAGAGATAGGCAGGTGGAATGGGAGGACACGTGGCAAATGAAATTTAATGTGGAGACGTGTGAAGTGATTCATTTTGGCTGCAAGACCGCGAAGAAGCAATAGAAGATAAAGGATACAATTCTAAAGGGTATGCAGGAGCAGAGAGACCTGGGGGCTATATATGATCCTATTGTTGGAGGTGGCAGGCAGGTTGAGAAAGCAGTCAGTAAGGCATTCAGAATCCTGGGTTTAATAAATAGAGAGAGAGAGTACAATAGCAAGGAAGCTTTGATGAAGCTTTATAAAACACTGCCTCCGTCTCAACTGGAATATTGTGTCCAGTCCTGGGCATCACAGTTCAGGAAGGTTGTGAAGGCATTAGAGAGAGTGCAGCAAAGATTTATGGGAATGGATTCAGGAATGAGAAATTCAGTTGTATGGATAGATTGGGGATGCTGGGGCTGTTATGCTTGAAGAAAAAGTGAAGAGGAGATTTGACAGAAGTGTTCAAAGTTATAAGGGATCTGGAATGGGTGGATCGGGAGAAACTGTTGCCATTGGCGGATGGATCAAGACCAGAGGACACTGATTTAAGGTGATTGGTAGAAGAACTAAAGGTGACATGAGGATAAACACAGTGAGTGGTTAGAATCTGGAATGAACTGCCTGAGAGTGCGGTGGAGGCAAATTCAAACGTAATTTTCAAAAGGTAATTGGATAATTATCTGAAGATAAAAAAAATGCAGGTCTTTGGGAAAAGGCAGGGGCAGTGGGACAAGCTGAGTGACTTTCACAGAGATCCAACATGGACATAAAGGGGCGAATGGCCTCCTACTGTGCTGTAACAGTTATTTTATGAGACTGTGACTCGCCACGTGCAGATTCCGGCTCTAAACCAGCCTCGAAGGTACACGCAGTGTTAATATTTGAGCTGGTTACTGTGAGTATCAGACCAAGTGATGGGGATTCACCATCAGTGCTGTGCTGCTGCACTCTCTCTGTCTCCTGGAGCTGCTGTGACTGGGAAGCTGGCAGTTTTGGGTTATCATTGGAAAGTATGAAACCATCTGCTTCACGAATGTCCTTTCGGGAAGGAAATCTGCTGTCCTTACCTGGTCTGGCGGACATGTGACTCCAAACCCACAGCAATGTGGTTGACTTTTAACTGCCCTCTGAAATGGCCTAGCAAGCCACTCAGTTCAAAGGCAAATCGAGATGGGCAGCAAATGCTATTCTTGACAGTGACACACAAATTCATGGAAGGATAAAAAAAAAGATCATAAGGTTTGGGGTGAGGAATTGTGGTGGGATGGAAAGCAGGACGGCCATTGTCCCATGAGTGGAGTCCCGAAATTTTCCGATGACACAAAATTTGGAGGAGGGGCAAAGAATCAGGATGATATGAAGCACCTGCAACAGGACACAGACAGGCAAGCGGACTGGGCAGACTACTGGCAGATGGAATTTAATAGAGAGGAGTGTGAGGTGATGCATTTTGGCAGTAGGAATAGAGAGAGGTTACATAGACTAATAGCACAGCTCAAAAGAGTGTGCATGAGCAGAGAAACCTGCCGGTGGATTGATCAGTGAAGATAACAGGACATATTGAGAATGGTCAGCAAAGCATATGGGATTTGGGTTTAAAACAGAGGCATTGAGGACAAAAGCAGGGATGTTATGCTGAACACTTATAGAACATTGGTCAGGCGCCAACTGGAATATACTGTCCAGTTCTGGTCACCACACGTGGGGAAGGGTGTGAGTGTCCTTGAGAGGGTACAGAGGAGGTTTACCAGAATGGGGGAGCGGAAGTTAGTTACAAGGTAGGTTTTGAAAATGTGCCTTTGTTTGCCTTCGAACAAAAGAGATTGAATGGAGATTTTATCGAGGTGTATGAGATTATGACAGGCTTAGATAAGTTAGACAAGGAAAACTGTCTCTATTAACTAATAGTACAAGGACTAGGGACATAGATTGAACGTTCTGGTAAGAAATTCAGGGAGAATATGAAGAAGAACTTTTTTGTTTTACACAGCGAGTGGTAATGATCTGGAACACACTACCCACAATGGTGGTGGAAGTGGAGATGATCAATGATTTCCAGAAGAAACCGGATGGACAGTTGAAGGAAAGAAACTTGCTGAAACACGGGAATTGAATGGGGGAATGGGCCTGACTGGATTACTCTGCAGAGAGACAACATGGTCTCAATCTGTACCATAAATGACTCCATGACTCCAGCACCAGTCAGAGTGACAGCAGTGTGTACAATCTACACTATGTCCAGCAGCAACTCATCAAGCCTCCTTAGACAGCACCTTCCAAATCCGCGACCTCTACCACCTGGAAGGACAAGTGCAGCAAATGCATGGGAACACCACCTCCAGGTCACACACCATCCTGACTTGGAACTATATAGCCGTTCCTTCACTGTCGCTGGGTCAAATTCCTGGAACTCCCTTCCTAACAGCACTGTGGGTATACCTACCCCACATGGACTGCAGCGGTTCTGAAGGCAGCTCACCACCACCTTCTCAAGGGTAACTAGGGATGGGAAACAACTACTGGCCTAGGCAGCGACGCCCACATCACATGAATGAATAACAAATGCTGCAGCCACTGGGGTAGCAATGTATAGAAGCACTAGGCAAGACTGGCTGGAAGGCATCCAGGAAATATCCTCCCTGCCTCCTCCTCCTCTTCCTCCTGAGGTAACTTCCGGATTCCTGGTGCCAATGCCCGTGTCCTCATGATGGTGATGATATGAAGGGTGCAGCAGAACACCATGAACTTGGACACCTGCTCCAGTGAGTACTGGAGGGCTCTATCCGAGCGGTTCAGACATCGGAAGCATTGCTTCATCACACCGTGGATCTGTTCCACCATGTTCTTGCTGGCTGGCAGTGGAAAGTGGGGTTTGGGGTGTGGAATCTTGAGCCATATATGGGGCGGGGGGGTACTAATTGTCTCTGAGGAGCCACATTCTGATTCTCCTTGAAGGCCTGAAGACGTTGGGAATGGCTGACTACTTCAGAATGAAGGTATGGTGGCTGCTGCCAGGATAGTGGACATACACCAACATGATGTACTGGGCATGCTCACACACCAACTTGTACATTAATGGAAAGAGAGTTCTTCCAGTTTCTGTACCTCTACCCGTTGATATGGGGGCCCCGCAGAGCCACTTACACCATCAGGAATCCCGCTTTCCTGACAAAGCCACGGGATCTCTCATCCTACTTCTCTCTGCTGAGGGAGCAGACAGTATAATTCACCTCACCCGGCCTCTGTCACACAATAGATACACCAATGGACAACCTAAAGAGAGATAATGGAGACGTCACCCGCTCAGGCCTGGAAAGATCCAGATCCATAGAAGTTCGATGAAACTGTGAACTTAACCGTCGCTGACAGATCCGTCCTCACCCTGGTGTGAGGCTTTCGGTCATGTTACAGGAGGTGACACAGCTCTGTGACCACCTCCTTATTGAATCAGAGACACCTCACACAATGCTCCTGGATTAGGTATAGGTAGAAACAGTGCTCTTGGAAAACCCGGGGTGGTTAGGGCAGAGTCCCCTCCTCCTCCCTCCTTACAGAGCAACCCCTCTCTGCAACCTCTGCTCCATTTGTTGGTCACGTTAGAGACCCACAGACACTGTAACTACAGTCCCCATACGTCGTTTAGAGTTGGACCACCAAATCCTCTTTCCTTCCTCTTGCGGATGACACGAAGGTCGGTGGAGTTGTGGATAGTGCCGAAGGATGTTGTAGGGTACAGAGGGACATAGATAGGCTGCAGAGCTGGGCTGAGAGATGGCAAATGGAGTTTAATGCGGAAAAGTGTGAGGTGATTTACTTGGAAGGAGAACCAGGAATGCAGAGTACTGGGCTAATGGAAAGATTCTTGGTAGTGTAGATGAGCAGAGAGATCTTGGCGTCCAGGTACATAAATCCCTGAAAGTTGCCACCCAGGTTAATAGGGCTGTTAAGAAGGCATATGGTGTGTTAGCTTTTATTCGTAGGGGGATCGAGTTTCGGAGCCACGAGGTCATGCTGCAGCTGTACAAAACTCTGGTGAGGTCGCACCTGGAGTATTGCGTGCAGTTCTGGTCACTGCATTATAGGAAGGATGTGGAAGCTTTGGAAAGGGTGCAGAGGAGATTTACTAGGATGTTGCCAGGTATGGAGGGAAGGTCTTCCGAGGAAAGGCTGAGGGACTGGAGGTTGTTTTCGTTGGAGAGAAGGAGGAGAAGAGGTGACTTAATAGAGACATATAAGATAATCAGAGGGTTAGATAGGGTGGATAGTGAGAGCCTTTTTCCTCGGATGGTGATGGCAAACACGAGGGGACATGGCTTTAAGTTGAGGGGTGATAGATATAGGACAGATGTCAGAGGTAGTTTCTTTACTCAGAGAGTAGTAGGGGTGTGGAACGCCCTGCCTGCAACAGTAGTAGACACGCCAACTTTAAGGGCATTTAAGTGGTCATTGGATAGACAAATGGATGAAAATCGAATCGTGTACGTCAGATGGTTTCACAGGTCGGCTCAACATCGAGTGCCGAAGGGCCTGTACTGCGCTGTAATGTTCTAATTCTAATTCTAATTCTTCCTAAATGTCTGCAGCAGCTCACAACACAAACTCCAGAAAAACATCCACAGCACCTCCACTAACTTTATAATCGCAGATGTAAGTCAAAAGCCCGTCACCTGCAAATTGGATGCCTGGTCCTTTTAAATAACATGAGAGGGGGTTCCTCGTGCTGCTGAATGCATGTTCAGCTGAAAGTGAGTAATACAGGCGGTCAGTGGACATGTACAGACCAAGCTGCAAAGTCAAAGAACAAGAACAAAGAACAAAGAACAGTACAGCACAGGAACAGGCCATTCGGCCTGCCAAGCCTGCGCCAATCTTGATGCCTGCCTAAACTAACACCTTCTGCACTTCTGGGCCATTATCCCTCTATTCCCTTCCTATTCATGTATTTATCAAGGTGTCTCTTATACGTCGCAATCGTATCTGCTTCCACCACCTCCCCTGGCAGCAAGTTCCAGGCACTCACCACCCTCTATATAAAAAACGTGCCTCGCACATCCCCTCTAAACTTTGCCCCTTGCAACTTAAACCTATGTCCCCTAGTAACTGACTCTTCCACCCCGGGGAAAAGCTTCTGACTATCCACTCTGTCCATGCCACTCATAACTTTGTAAACCTCTATCATGTTGCCCCTCCACCTCCGTCGTTCCAGTGAAAACAATCCGAGTTTTTCCAACCTCTCCTCATGGCTCATGCCTTCCACACCGGGCAATATCCTGGTAAACCTCCTCTGTACCCTCTCCAAAGCCTCCACGTCTTTCTGATAGTGTGGTGACCAGAATTGCAGACAATATTCTAAGTGTGGCCTAACTAAGGTTCTGTACAGCTGCAACATGACTTGCCAATGTTTATACTCTATGCCCCGACCGATGAAGGCAAGCATGCCGTATGCCTGTTTGACTATCTTATCCACCTGCGTTGGCACTTTCAGTGACCTGTGGACCTGTACCCCTAGATCTTTCTGCCTGTCAAAACTCCGAAGGGTACTGCCATTTGCTGTCTACCTTCCACTTGCAGTAGACCTTCCAAAATGCATTACCTCATATTTGTCTGGATTGAACTCCATGTACCATTTCTTCACCCAAGTCTCCAACCGATCTTATTCCTGCTGTATCCTCTGACAATCCTCATCATTATCCGCAACTCCACCAACCTTTTTTTCATCCACAAACTTACTAATCAGACCAGCTGCATTTTCCTCCAAATCATTTGTATATACTACAAACAGAAAAGGTCCCAGCACTGATCCCTGCGGAGCACCACTAGTCACATTCCTCCATTCAGAAAAACACCCATCCACTGAAACCCTCTGTCTTCTATGACCGAGCCAGTTCTGTATCCATCTTGCCAGCTCACCTTTGATCCCGTGTGACTTCACCTTTTGTACCAATCTGCCATGCGGGACCTTGTCAAAGGCTTTACTAAAATCCATATATACAACATCCACTGCCCTTCCTTCATCAATCATCTTCGTCACTTCCTCAAAAAACTCAATCAAATTAGTTAGACACGACCTCCCCTTCACAAAACCATGCGTTTTAGTACCACAATAAATTGGACACGGTCTACATGGGATATATGAGGGTTGTTGAGGGAAGGAGTGGTAGAAATAGCTGAGGCACTGGCCAGAAGCTTCCAATCCTCTTTGGATATGAAAGTGTTATCAAAGGACTGGAGTGTTGTAAATGTTACACCCTGTTTACAAAAGGAGACATTAGATCAACCCAGTAACCAGTCCCTCTAAAGTCGATGGTTGGAAATTTCCAGAGGCCGTAACCAAGTACAAAAATATATCTTTCTTGGATAACATGGGATAATAAATGACAACCAGCACAATAGGTTAATGCAAAATCGCGTCTGACAATCTTGATCAAGTTCATTGATGACTTAACTGTGAGTGTTGATGAGGATAGCGTGTTTCGTGTTATGTATGTGAACTTTCAAAAGGCCTGTGATCAAATGACATTTCATACACTTGTTATGAAAAGTGGAACATATGGATTAATGTGACGGTGATAGTGTGGATATGACACTGACTCAGGGACAGAAAGCAGAGACAAGTGGTGAACAGACACTGTTCAGACTGGGGGAGGGGGAGTATAAAGGGCTGTTTCTCAGAGGTCGCATTTTGGAAACAGTGCAGCTCCTGACAAATCAATAGATATATAAAGGAAAGAGACGTTTATGTAAAAATAAAACAAATTCAACTCTTGCAGATGATATGAAACTCATAACTAAGGGTGGGAAAAATACAGACCACAGAATGATCCAACCTCACAGAACTTTTATTTATTTATTCTGGACTCTATCCAAAACAAATTTATTTCTCACTCTGTAATTTATTTGTGTGAGATTTTCGTGCGAATGGGTGCGTGAATGTGGAGCGTATATTTTTACGAATTTATTCAGATCCAGTTTAGATTGTTAAGTATAATAAACTCAACTCTTGTTTAAACATGAGAGAACCTGTCTGATTGGTTCTTTCACGATCACAATAAAGGTAAAAGGTAAAAAACGCACTGAGGTGGTCAGCATGTCCACTGCTAAAATGGAATAAACCTAGTTGTGATCAAATAAAAGATAGGACAAGAAGAGAGCCTGGGACCCCTCCTCACCTGGCTATATCAGAAATGTGGAGGTTCCAGGGATTGTAACGCAATGACAAACGAGAATTAGTAGTGTTAAAAATAATTGATCCTGAGAATAAAAATTTAAAATTTCAATGCAGATTTTATTGTGGTTTTCACCGCTGGAGCACAAACATGTCCATATTCGAATACAGTACCTTCTGAAGCCAGAGTATACGAATATATGAACATACGAATTAGGAGCAGGAGTAGGACACTCGGACATTCAATAAGATCATGACTAATCTGATTGTAACCTCGACTCCACATTCCCACCGATCCCCGATAACCATTCGATCCCTTGCTTATCAAGAATCTATCTACCTCTGCCTTACAAATATTTAAAGACTCTTTCACTGCGTTTTGAGGAAGAGAATTCCAAAGACTCAAAATATTCTCCTGAACGCTATTTTAAATGGGCGACCCATTATTTTTAAATAGTGACCCTTATTTCTAGATACTCCCAGAACGAGAAACATCCTTTCCACATCCACCCTGTCAAGACCACTCAGGATCATATATGTTTCAATCAATTCGTCACTGACTATTGTAAATTTCGGTGGATATAAGTCTCAAATGGCTGTAACAGTAATGTGGAGGTTCTAGAGATCGTAACCCAACGACAAACGAGAAATTGGAAGTGTCAGAGTCACCGAGTTAAACAGCACAGAAACAGTCCCTTTGGCCCACTGTGTCTGTGTCGGCTATCAAGCCTATCCATTCTAATCCCATTTTCCAGAACTTCGCCCAAAACCTTGTAATCTATGGCGTTTCAAGTGCTCATCTAAATACTTCTTCAATTTTGTGAGTGTTCCTGCATCTACCACTGCTTCCGACAGTGTATTCCAGATTCCAACCACCCTCTGGGTGATTTCCTTTTCCTCAAATCCCCTCTAAACTTCGTGCCCCTTACCTTAAATCAACTCTCCGGGTTACTGACACCGCCGCTATGGGAAAAAATGTTTCTTCCTATCTACCCTATCAATGTCCCTCATAATTTTGTATACCTCAATCATGTCCCCCCCCCCCCCCCCGCTCCCTTAGCCTTCTCTGCTGTAAGGAAAACAACCCGAGCTTATCCAGTCACTCTTCATAGCTGAAATACTCCAGCCCATGCAACATCCTGTTGAATCTCCACTGCACCCTCTCCAGTGCAATCACATCCTTCTTATCGCGTGGTGCCCAGAACTATACACAGTACTCCAGCTGTGGCCTTACTAGCGTTTTGTACAGCTCCATCATAACCTCCCCACTCTTATATTCTATGCCTCAGCTAATAAAGGCAAGCATTTCATATGCCTTCCAAACCACCTGTGCTGCTGCCTTCGGTGACCTCAGGACAAGTCCACCAATATCCCTTTGACATTCTGTACTTCCCAGCGTGCGACCATCCATTGTATATTCCCTTGCCTTGGTAGTCCTCCTAAAACGCATCACGTCACATTTCTCAGGATTAAATTCCATTTGCCGCTTCTCTGCCCATCTTACCAGCCCATCTATATCGTCCTGTAATCTAAGGCTTTCGTCCTCACTATTTATGACACCACCAATTTTTGTGTCATCTGTGAACTTACTTCTACATTCACGTCTAAATTATAGATGTACACTACAAACAGCAATGGTCCCAGCACCGATCCCTGTGGTACACCACTGGTCACAGGCTTCCAATCACAAAAACAACCCTCGACCATCACCCTCTGCCTCATGCTAGTAAGCCAATTTTGGATCCAATTTGCCAAATTGCGCTGGATCCCATGGGCCCCTACCTTAGAAACATAGAATATAGGAGCAGGAACAGGCAATTCGGCATTTCGAGCCTGCTCTACCATTCATTATGATCATGGCTGATCATCCAACTCAGTCACCTGTTCCTGCTTCTCCCCATCGCCCCCCCCCATATCCTTTGATCCTTTTCAACCCAAAAGCTCTATCTGACTCCTTCTTGAAAACATACAATGTTTTGGCCTCAACCGCTTTCTGTGGTAGCGAATTCCACTGGCTCACCACTCTCTATGTGATGACATGTCTCCTCATCTCAGTCCTGAAAGGATAACCCCGTATCTTTAGTCTATGATCCCTGGTTCTGGATTCCCCCACCATCGGGAGCATCCATCCTGCATCTACCCTTTCAAGTCCTTTTCGAATTTTATAGGTTTCAATGAGATTCCCCCTCACTCTACTGAACTCTTGTTAAATCCTAACTGACTCAATCTCTTCTCAGACGTCAGTCCCACCATCCCAGGGATCAGTCTGGTAAACCTCCGCTGCACTCCGTCGATAGCAAGAACATCCTTCCTCAGACAAGGAGAACAAAATTTCACACAATATTCCAGGTGTGGCCTCACCGAGGCTCTGTAGAATTGCAGCAAGACATCCCTGCTTCTGTACTCGAATCCTCTCGCTATGAAGGCCAACATACCATTTGCCTTTTTTACCGTCTGTTGCACCTAAAAGCTTACCTTCAGCGACTGATGTACGGGAACACCCAGGTCTCGTTCCATATTCCCCTCTCTCAGTTTATAGCCGTTCCATATTCCCCTCTCTCAGTTTATAGCCGTTCCATATTCCCCTCTCTCGCTTTATAGCCGTTCAGATAATAATCTGCTTTCCTGTTTTAGTTACCGAAGTGGATAACCTCACATTTATCCATGTTATACTGCATCTGCCATGCATTTGCCAACTCACTCAACTTTTCCAAATCACCCTGAAGCCACTCTGCATCCTCCTCACAACTCATCCTCCCACTTAGTTGTGTGTCATCTGCAAATTTGTACATATTACATTTAGTTCCCTCATCTAAATCATCAATATACATTGTGAATAGCTGGGTTGCCAGCACCAATCCCTGCGGTACCCAACTAGTCACTGCCTGTCATTCAGAAAGAGACCCGTTTATTCCTGCTCTTTGTTTCCTGTCTGACAACCAATTTTCTATCCATCGCAATACACTACCTCCAATCCCATGTGCTTTAATTTTAGACGCTACACTCTTATGTGGGACTTTGTCGAAAGCCTTCTGAACGTCCAAATAAACCATATCCACTGGCTCCCTCTCATCAACTCTACTAGTTATATCCTCGAAGAATTCTAGTAAATATGTCAAGCATGATTTCCCTTTCGTAAATCCGTGCTGCCTCTGTCCGATTCTACCACTGTTCTGAAAGTGCTGTACTATAAAACCTTTGAGAATGTGCTATCGAATTTTCCCCACTACCAACGTCAGGCTGCCTGGTATATAATTCCATGTTTTCTCTCTATCTCCCTTTTTAAAATAGTGGGGTTACATTATCTATCCTCCAATCTGTAGGAACTGCTTCAGAGTCTATAGAATCTTGAAAGATGACCACCAATGCATCCACTATTTCTAGGGCCACTTCCTTAAGTACTCTGGGACTTCTTAAGTACTTCTTAACCCTAGTCCCATGCGGGACCTTATCAAAAATCCTCATCTACACATTTAGTCACCTTCTTGAAAGATTTAGTCAAATTTTGAGATATGATCTCCCTCTGACAAAGCCTGACTATCCTTGATTAATCCCTGCCTCTTCATGTGGAGATTAATCCTGTCTGTCAGATTTTTTTCTCCAGTAGTTTCCCTACCAATAATGTTAGACTCACTGGCCTGTAATTACATGATTTATCCCTGCTTCTTGAATAATGGTAACACATTCACTATTCGCCAGTCCTCTGGAACCTCTCCTGTGGCCAGAGAAGTGGTAAAAACAATTGACTCTGAGAAAAATAAATCATTTCATTGCAGATTTTAATGTGGCTTTCACTGCTAGAACACTAAAATGTCCACATTCGAAGCCAGTACCTTCTGAAGCCAGAGCATACGAACATATGAACATAGGAATTAAGAGCAGGAGTAGGCCACTCGGCCCCTCGAGCCTTCTCTGCCATTCAATAAGATCAGGGCTAATCTGACTGCAAACTCGACTCCACAATCCCACTTACCCCGATATCTTTTCACCCTCTTTCTTATCAAGAATCTATCTACCTCTGCCTTAAAAAATATTGAAAGATCCTGCTTCCACTTCCTTTTGAGGAAGAGAGTTCCAAAGACCCACGACCCTCTGAGAGAAAGCAATTCTCCTCTTTCCTGTTTTAAAAGGGCGACCCCTTATTGTTAAATAGTAACCCCGAATTCTAGATTCTCTCTCAAGAGGAAACATCCTTTCCACATCCACCCTGTCAAGATCCCTCAGGATCATAAATGTTTCAATCAAGTCGCCTCATACTCTTCTATACTGCAGCGGATACAAGCCTAGACTGCCCATTCTCTCTTCATAAGAGAATCCATCCATTTCAGGTATTAGTCTAGTAAACCTTTCCTGAACTGATTCCAATGCATTTGCATCCTTCCTTACATAAGGTGACCAATATTGTACACAGTCCTCCAGCTGTGATCTCACCAATGCCCTGTATAGCTGAAGCATAATCTCCTTACTTTTGTATTCACTTCCCCTCACAATCAACAACATTGCATTAGCTTTCCGAAGGAATTGCTGTACCTGCATACTAGCCTTGCGCGATCCGTGCACCAGGACACCCAGATCCCTCTGCATCTCAGAGCTCTACAATCTCTCTCCATTTAGATAATATGCTTCTTTTCACTCTTTCTGTCAAAATGAACAATTTCCCACTTTCTCACATTGTACTCCATTTGCCCACCCACTTTACATATCTATATTCCTTTGTAGCCTCCTTCAGTCCTCTTCACAACTTACTTTCCTATCTATCTTTGTGTCATCAGCAAATTTAGAAACCATACCTTCGGTCCCTTCATCCAAATCATTTATATAAATTGTAAAAAGTTGAGGCCCCAGCACAGATCCCAGTGGCAAACCACTCGTTACATCTTGCCAACCAGAAAATGACCCATTTTTGCCTACTTTGTTTCCTGTTTGCCAGCAGGACTAAGAGGGCGGAGTTCTGGAGCAGAAGGTATATAAAAAAACTTATCTCGGGGATTCTCGGAGCAGACTCGGAGGGCGAGTGCCAGAGTGGTGAGTATATAAAAAAACCTATCTCGGGGATTCTCGGAGCAGACTCGGAGGGCGAAGTTCCAGAGCGGTGTTTCAGATTTCCAGCATCCGCAGTATTTTGCTTTTATTCTGACATGTGGGAGCCTTTCAAGCGTCAGTTGATTAGAATCCAGGACCAGCATGTTCCTGTAAGGAAGAAAGAGAAGTTTGGCAAGTTTTGGGAAGCTTGGATAACACGGGATATTGTGATAAAAGCAAAATACTGCGGATGCTGGAAATCTGAAACAAAAACAAGAAATGCTGGATTCACTCAGCAGGTCTGGCAGCATCTGTGGAAAGAGAAGCAGAGTTAACGTTTCGGGTCAGTGACCCTTCTTCGGAACTGACAAATATTATAAACAAGTGAGGTGGGGGTTGGGCAAGAGATAACAAAGGAGAAGGTGCAGATTGGACCAGGCCACATAGCTGACCAAAAGGTCACGGAGCAAAGGCAAACAATATGTTAATGCTGTGTTGAAAGACAAAGCATTAGTACAGATTAGGTGTGAATATACTGAATATTGAACATCAGCAAGTGCAAACCTGAAGAAAAACAACCTGAAAAAACAGTGGGTGAGCAAACTGAACAAACTAAGATGAACTGAAATAAATACAAAAAAAGATTGTAAAAAATGTAAAAAGGAATGCCAAAAAAAAAAGGAAGAAAAAATAACTAAAAATGACTAAAAATGAAAGTAAAGTGGGGGGCTGTCATGCTCTGAAATTATTGAACTCAATGTTCAGACCGGCAGGCTGTAGTGTGCCTAATCGGTAGATGAGATGCTGTTCCTCGAGCTTGCGTTGATGTTCACTGGAACACTGCAGCAATCCCAGGACAGAGATGTGAGCATGAGAGCAGGGGGGAGTGTTGAAATGGCAAGCAACCGGAAGCTCAGGGTCCTGCTTGCGGACTGAGCGGAGATGTTCCGCAAAGCGGTCACCCAGTCTGCGCTTGGTCTCCCCAATGTAGAGGAGACCACACTGTGAGCAGCGAATACAGTATACTACATTGAAAGAAGTACAAGTAAATCGCTGCTTCACCTGAAAGGAGTGTTTGGGGCCTGGGATAGTGAGGAGAGAGGAGGTAAAGGGACAGGTATTACACCTCCTGCGATTGCAAGGGAAGGTGCCCTGGGACGGGGACGAGGTGGTGGGGGTAATGGAGGAGTGGACCAGGGTGTCGCGGAGGGAACGATCCCTTCGGAATGCTGACAGGGGAAGGGAGGGGAAGATGCGACTGGTAGTGGCATCACGCTGGAGGTGGCGAAAATGGCGGAGGATGATCCTTTGGATATGGAGGCTGGTGGGATGAAAAGTGAGGACAAGGGGAACCCTGTCACGGTTCTGGGAGGGAGGGGAAGAGGTGAGGGTAGAGGTGCGGGGAATGGGTCGGACACGGTTGAGGGCCCTGTCAACAACAGTGGGGGGAAATCCTCGGTTGAGGAAAAAGGAGGTCATATCAGAAGCACCGTCATGGAAGGTAGCATCATCAGAGCAGATGCGTCGGAGACGGAGAAACTGGGAGAATGGAATGGAGTCCTTACAGGAGGTAGGGTGTGAAGAAGTGTAGTCGAGGTAGCTGTGGGAGTCAGTGGGCTTATAATGGATATTGGTAGACAACCTATCCCCAGAGATGGAGACAGAGAAGTCGAGGAAGGGAAGGGAAGTGTCAGAGATGGACCATGTAAAGGTGAGAGAAGGGTGGAAATTGGAAGCAAAGTTGATAAAGTTTTCTAGTTCGGGGCGGGAGCAGGAAACGGCACCGATACAGTCATCAATGTACCGGAAAAAGAGTTGGGGGAGGGGGCCTGAGTAGGACTGGAACAAAGAATGCTCGACATATCCCACAAAAAGACAGGCATAACTCGGACCCATGCGGGTACCCATAGCGACACCTTTTACTTGAAGGAAATGCATGGAGTTGAAGGAGAAGTTGTTCAATGTGAGAACAAGTTCAGCCAGGCGGAGGAGGGTGTTGGTGGATGGGGACTGGTTGGGCCTCTGTTCCAGGAAGAAGCGGAGAGCCCTCAAACCATCCTGGTGGGGGATGGAGGTGTAGAGCGATTGGACGTCCATAGTGAAGAGGAGGCGGTTGGGACCAGGAAACTGGAAATTGTCAAAATGACGTAGGGCGTCAGAAGAGTCACGGATGTAGGTGGGAAGAGACTGGACCAGCGGAGAAAAGATAGAGTCTAGATAGGAAGAAATAAGTTCAGTTGGGCAGGAGCAGGCTGACACAATGGGTCTGCCAGGACAGTCCCGTTTGTGGATTTTGGGAAGGAGGTAGAAGCGGGCTGTCCGGGGTTGCGGGACTATGAGGTTGGAAGCTGTAGAGGGAAGATCTCCAGAGGAGATGAGGTCAGTGACAGTCCTTTGGACGGTGGCTTGATGTTCGGTGGTGGGGTCATGGTCCAGAGGGAGGTAGGAAGAGGTGTCTGTGAGTTGGCGTTGAGCTTCTGCAAGGGATATTGTGAGCCTTGTCAAAAAGAAAAAGGAAGCATTTGTAAGGGCTGGAAGGCAAGGAACAGCTGAAGCACTTGAGGAATATAAGGATAGTAGGAAGGAACTTAAGCAAGGAGTTAGGAGGGCTAAAAGGGGTCATGAAAAGTAATTGGTGAAAAGGATTAAGGAAAATCCCAAGGCTTTTTATACATATATAATGAGCAAGAGGGTAACCAGGGAAAGGGTTGGCCAACTCAATGACAGCGATGGGAATCTATGCGTGGAGCCAGAGGAAGTGGGTGAGGTGCGAAATGAGTACTTTGCATCAGTATTCACCAAGGAGAAGGAGTGGATGATAAGCCGAGGGAAGGGAGTGCAGATAGTCTCAGTCATCTCATTATCAAAAAGGAGGAGGTGATGAGTGTCTTGCAAAGTATTAAGGTAGATAAGTCCCCAGGACATGATGGGAACTACCCCAGAATACTGAGGGAGGCAAGGGAAGAAATTGCTGGGGCCTTGATAGAAATCTTTGCATCCTCACTGGCAACAGGGGAGGTCGCAAAGGGCTGAAGAATAGTCAATGCTGTTCCTTTTTTTAAGAAGAGGGGTAAGGATAATCCAGGAAATTATAGGCCGGTGAGCATTATGTCAGTGGTATGGAAACTATTAGAGAGGATTCTTCGGGACAGGATTTACTCCCATTTGGAAACAAACGAACTTATTAGCGAGAGACAGCATGGTTTTGTGAGGGGGAGGTCGTGTCTTACTAATTTGATTGAGTTTTTTGAGAAAATGACGAAGATGATTGATGAGGGAAGGACGGTGGATGTTGTCTGTATGGACTTTAGTAAAGCCTTTGACAAGGTCCTGCATGGCAGACTGGTGCAGAAGGTGAAGTCACACGGGATCAGAGGTGAGCTGGCAAGATGGATACAGAACTGGCTTGGTCACAGAAGACAGAGGGTAACAGTGGATGGGTGTTTTTTTGAATGGAGGGATGTGACTAGCGGTGTTCCGCTGGGATCAGTGCTGGGACCTTTGCTGTTTGTAGTACATATAAATGACTTGGAGGAAAATGTAGCTGGTCTGATTAGTAAGTTTGCAGATGACACAAAAGTTGGTGGAGTTGCAGATAATGATGAGGATTGTCAGAGGATACAGCAGGATATAGATCGGTTGG
Source organism: Heterodontus francisci (assembly GCF_036365525.1). Taxonomy (NCBI): domain Eukaryota; kingdom Metazoa; phylum Chordata; class Chondrichthyes; order Heterodontiformes; family Heterodontidae; genus Heterodontus; species Heterodontus francisci. The sequence goes on from NW_027142264.1 coordinate 1,773,301, forward strand.
AGACTTGGGCAGAGAAATTGTACATGGAGTTTAATCCAAACAAATGTGAGGTAATGCATTTTGGAAGGTCTAATGCAGATGGGAGGTACTCAGCAAATGGCAGAACCCTTAGGAGTATTGATAGGCAGAAAGATCTGGGCGTACAGTTCGACTGGTCACTGAAAGTGGCAACGCAGGTGGATAAGCTAGTCAAGAAGGCATACGGCATGCTTGCCTTCATCTGTCGGGGCACAGAGTATAAAAATTGGCAAGTCATGTTGCAGCTGTCCAGAACCTTAGTTAGGCCACACTTAGAATATTGTGTGCAATTCTGGTCGCCACACTACCCGAAGGACATGGAGGCTTTGGACAGGGTACAGAGGAGGTCTACCAGGATGTTGCCTGGTCTGAAGGGCATTAGCTATGAGGAGAGGTTGGAAAAACTCCGATTGTTTTCACTGGAACGACGGAGGTGGAAGGGCGACATGATAGAGGTTTACAAAGTTATGAGCGGCATGGACAGAGTGGATAGTCAGAAGCTTTTTCCCAGGGTGAAAGAGTCAGTTACTCGGGGACATAGGTTTAAAGTGCGAGGGGCAAAGTTTAGAGTGGATGTGCGAGGAAAGTTTTTTACACAGAGGGTGGTGAGTGCCTGGAACTTGCTGCCGGTGGAGGTGGCGGAAGCAGATACGACAGTGACGATTAAGAGACATCCTAACAAATATATGACTAGGAAGGGAATAGAGGGATATGGGCCCCGTAAGTGCAGAAGGTGTTAGTTTCGGCAGGCATCAAGATCGGCGCAGGCTTGGAGGGCCGAATGGCCTGTTCCTTTGCTGTACTGTTCTTTGTTCATTGTTCTTGTTCAATCCTCTATCAATGCCAGTGTGTTACCCCCTACACTATAAGCTTTTAATTTCCACATTAACCTTTGATCTGGCACCTGATCAAATGCTTTCTGGAAATCTAAGTACAGTACATCCACTGGTTCCCCTTTCTCCACAGTACATGTTATTACTTCGAAGAACTCCAACAAATTGATTGAACACGATTTCCCTTTCAGAAGACCATGCTGACTCTGCCTGATTACTTTGATTTTTTTCTAACTGTCTGCGAATACGTTTTTAATAATTACGTCTCACATTTCCCGCAAGAGAGATGTGAAGCTAACTGGCCTGTAGTTTCTGTCTCCCTCCCTTTTTGAGTAAAGGAGTTCCATTGGCAAAAAGGAGTGACATACAGAGTGAAGTAACTCGGGACATGTTAAAAGCTCTCTCTGTTGAAAAGTTGAGTAATGTAGCTGGACAGTTAGGGATTACTCTCTGTCCAAAAGCTAGGAAACCCGAAATCCTAAGACTTGTGGCCAACCATTTTTCACTTGAAGCTGAATACTCAAACAGGTTTAGATCACTAACAGGTTGGGTATTGTTCGCTAAGGTAAAACTAGAACAGAATAGACTAGAATTAGAATTCCAGAGAGAGCAAGAAAGAGCAGAGTGATTGTCAAGAAAGGGAAAAAATAAGATTGTTCCAGAAGGAGAAGGAGGAAAGGGAGTTAAGGCGGCTCAAACAACTAGAGGAAGACCCATTACATCTGGTGAAGACACAGCTAGTGATGGAGCTGCCCCTCGCCCAGGACAATGTGCTGAGCTTATAAAGTTCACCCAGTTCATTCTAAAGTTGAATGAGGAGGATGTGGCTGAATTTTTCATCACTTTTGAAAAGCTTGCAAAGCAGCTGAAATGGCTGGCAGAGAACTAGATACTGTTTTTACAAAACAAAGTAACAGGAAAAGCCCATGCGGTTTATTCATTGTTGTCAGATGAAAGTTCATCAGATTATGCAATAACTAAAAATTCTATCTTGGGCGCATATGAGATAGTACCACAGGTGTACCAGCAAAAATTCCAAACCCTCTGAAAGCAGCCTGACTAAACCGCCTCGAGTCTGAACGAGTTAAGCAGTTTAGGAACATAGGAGCAGAAGTAGGCCATTCAGCCCATCAAGCCTGCTCTGCCATTCAATATGATAGTGGCTGATCATCCACTTCAATGCCTTTTTCCCACATTATCCCCATATCCCTCTCTGTCAGTGGTACTTCGAAATCTGTCAATCTCTACTTTAAGAAGACTCAATCACTGAGCTTCCACAACTCTCTGGAGTAGAGAATTCCGAAAGTTCACAATCCTCTGAGTAAAGAAATGTCTCCTCAGCTCAGTCCTAAATGGCTTCCATCTTATTTTGAAAGTGTGTCTGCTGATTCTAGTCTCCCCAACCTTGGGGAACATATTACCTACATCTACCCTGTCTATCCCTTTAAATATTTTGTAGGTTTCAAAGAGATACCCTCTCATTCTTCGAAACTCTAGAGACTACACGCCCAGTTTACCCAATCACTCTTCATAGGACAGTCCTTCCATCCCAGGAACAAGTCTGGTGAACCTTTCATGCATTCTCTCGATGGCAATAATATCCTTCCTAGGGTAAAGGGACCAAAACTGCACACAGTACTCCAGGTGAGGTCTAACCAAGGTTCTGTACAATTGAAGTAAGCCTTCACTACTTCTGTACTCAAATATTCTTGCAATAAAGGCGGACATACCATTAGCCCTCTTATTGCTTGCTGAACCTGCTTCTTTGTCTTTAGTGACTTATTGACGATGAAACTGTATACCCAGTAAAAGCACATAAGAACTTAGTTGAGACACAGGGCTAGTCAGACAACAATACACAGTGTTTTCAAACTTAGGGGGGCTTGGTGAAAGGAGGAAGAGCACACAAATGACACAGAGAATTTCAAACAGTCCAGAAAACAGACTGAAACAGAATGAGATGCTTCCAGTGAGTGCCTTGCACACACCAGATAAAGGAGTTGCTGTGGACACGAGATATGATTAGACTCACAGTAGACAATGGGAGAGTGTGAGAAATGAAAGTGCTGACCAGGCTCTTACTGAACCCAATATGGAATTGTCATTATGTCATTACACCAGAACCCTATGAGTAATTAAGAGGGAAGGGTCTTGGAAACAAGAGTTAACCCCTGACTGAAACTGGGAACGGCACTAGAACCCCGGGAAAGAACACTCGAGAAGACACCCTGAGTTTAGGACTCAGGGATCAGAAGAGCAACCGCAAGTCTGAGACTGGTCACCTTGTGTCCTGATAGGTAATATAACGTGCAAGTAGGGAGAGCTTGTACTTTGATGATTTACTGTGTGACTAAAACATTTATATACTTCTGCCAGTCCGCTTTTATGAATTCTTTAAGAGTAAGTGCAGATTATGCACAACATGATTGGCGATCCCAGATGGGACTGGGTTGCAATACTATTTATGGCTCTTTTCAATAGACTCGGTAAGTTCGAACTAATTTAAGAATTCAATGGATTGCTGAACGGTTGAGTAATTATGGTCAAGCCAGATTGGGAGTTGGGATTCCGAAAATAATTGAAGGGCAAGTGGCCCTCATGGATAGGTTTTGCAGTTAAATAGTGCACGGGCCAGGGGTCTGTCTTAAGCCAATTCCAAACTCAAGCTGACAAGGTTGAATACAGTCTCGGTTAGACTGAGAGGGAAGCGGAGAGAGTGAAGGAACAGCTCACAAGAGTGGAACAGAAATGCTCTGACTTTCAGACCGCATTGCCGGTTCTGCTCTGTTCACAGAAGGAGTGGATGTACTAGTCAGTGGATCATACCAAATGTCAGCAGGAGATAAGTAAATAACAGTCTTAATTCTCAGCGCAATGAGATATAATATGCGCTTTTGCAGCGAGGGAGGATGATGACAATGACGGCTTTAATCAGGCCGACTTGACAGTTAAGGCCACTAAGTACCATGATGATGGTTACAGTCCTTGGGATGACCATCCCCCGAACCCCCAATCGAGACTTAGACCCCCCCCCCCACCCTGGCATTATGTATGAACCATTATTTACGGGGGGGCGGGGTCAGAGGGCTCCATGACGAAGTTTATTGCAGAGTGATATAAAAAGAAAATGATTTAGTGAAATTTCAAATGAGTAAAATCAAGTTCCTGTGTCTTTTGATTCAAATGTATGAATGTTGGAAGCTTCCACGAATGAAATATTAATATTAGGCAGGAACTGAAAAATTGAGATTGGGGGCGGCTGTTGGAGGGTAAATCAAAATCTGACATGTGGGAGTCTTCCAAACGTCAGTTGATTAGAATCCAGGACCAGCATGTTCCTGTGAGGAAGAAGGATACGTTTGGCAAAGTTCGAGAACTTTGGATAAGGAAGGATAGTGTGAGCATAGTCAAAAAAGGAAAAGGAAGCATTCGTCAGGGCTATAAGACTGGGAATGGACGAAGCCCTTGAGGAATATAAAGAAAGGAGGCAGGAACTTAAGCAAAGATTCAGGATGGCTAAAAGCGGTTATGAAAAGTCATTGGCATGCAGGATTAAGGAGAATCCCAAGGCTTTTTATACATATATAAAGAGCGAGGGTAACCAGGGAAAGGGTGGGACAGAGGATGGAATCTATGTGTGCAGCCAGAGGAAATGGGTGAGGTACTAAATGGCAACTTTACATCAGTATTCACCAAATAGAAGGACTTGGTGGATGATGTCTCCAGAGAAGGGAGTGCAGATCGTCTCGTCAGGTCGTTATCAACAAGGAGGAGGTGTCGGGGGTCTTGCAAAGCATTAAGCTAGATTAGTCCCGAGGGCCTGATGGGATCTAACGCAGAATACTGAGGCAGGCAGGGGAAGAAATTGCTGCGGCCTTGACAGAAATCTTTGCATCCTCATTGGCTGCAGGTGATGTCCCAGAGGACTGGAGAATAGCCAATGTTGTTCCTTTGTTTAAGAAGGGTAGCAAAGATAATCCAGGAAATTATAGGCTGGTGAGCCTTATGTCAAGTGGTCGGGAAATTATTAGAGAGGATTCTTCGGGACAGGATTTACTCCCACTTGGAAACAAATGAACTTATTAGTAGCGACAGGCAGCATGGTTTTGTGAAGGAGAGGTCTTGTCTCACTAACTTGATAGAGTTTTTTGAGGAAGTGACGAAGATGATTGATGAAGGAAGGGCAATGGGTGTTATCTATATGGACTTCCGTAAAGCCTTTGACAAGGTCCCTCATGGCAGACTGGTACAAAAGGTGAAGTCACACAGGATCAGAGGTGAGCTGGCAAGATGGAGACAGAACTGGCTCGGTCAGAGAAGACAGAGGGTATCAGTGGAAGGGCACTTTTCTGAATGGAGGGATGTGACTAGTGGTGTTCCACAGGGATCAGTGCTGGGACCTTTGCTGTTTGTAGTATATATAAATGATTTGGAGGAAAATGGAGCTGGTCTTATTAGTAAGTTTGCGGATGACACAAAGGTTGGTGGAGTTCTGGATAATGATGAGGATTGTCAGAAGATACAACAGGATATAGATCGGTTGGAGACTTGGGCGGAGAAACGGCAGCTGAAGATTTATCCGGACTCTCGCTGGCACGAGAGTGTCAATATAAATTTGTGTTTACATTCCCGGACAACTGTACACCTGGATGTGTCTCCCCCGTGGATTACATGATAGTCCGTCAACATTCCACCAGTGGTTGGCACAGGGGACAGGCACAGTCCTTTCTCCCGATCAGAATGTTTGATACAATATGCTGATGAGCTACTGCTCCTAACGGAGAGTAAGGAGGAGCAGCTAGAGCTACTGGAGGAGTTCCTTCATCTCCTCTGGAAGGTCGGAGTGACAGTTACACCTAAAAAGGCACAGCTAATGAAAGAAAATATTTCCTGTTTGGGAATGGTGATAACACAGAGAAAGCATGAGATAGAGCAGATACGAGTACAGACATTCCTCAAACTCCACCTACCACAAGATATTAATGGTCTGAGATCAATTTTGGGCTTCGTATGTTATTGCAGGAACCATATTGATTCCTGGTGACAGCGTAAGTCAGCGGTTACGGAATTAAAACAGGTGCTGGCCATAGCTCAGGTGTTACAGGTGCCGGACCCACCCCTACCCTTTTCTCTCGAGGTCGCTACCACAGATACCACCTTATCTGCGGTATTGCTGCAGGAAAAAAAAACATGGCCCATTCTGCCCAGCGGCGTACACATCTCACTTGTTAACGTCTGTAGAAAGGGCCTTCACAGTGTGTGAAAAAGATTTGCTGGCCGTCTTCTGGGTGATTCAAAATTGTACTTATATCGTCAGCCTCAGGCCCGTTACTATCCGAACTGAACACACGTCCCTCCAGTTGTTACTAGATGGAGGACTGAAGGTTGGTAATGTTAGTCAGGATCGTATTGCTCGGTGGACCTTGCTCTTGCAAGGTAGAGATATTTCAGTAAAAAAGGAAAAGACTTTGACATGCTTGGCAGACAATTTAATCTACCAGGCTGAACCCCATGTGTGAAAGGTTTTGACAGCAAAGACCCTCAAGGGACATTTTGTGTCAAAATCATCTGGGCGGGGGGTGGGTGTGGTGGGGGGGTGGGGTGGGGGTTGGTTGGGGGAGCGGTGTGTCCAAAGGAAGGAACCAGAAATCAAACCAGCACTCAAAATTGTTGTTGACGGTTCCTCTATAGTGGAGGATGGGATGAGGCAGGAAAAGTGCGGATTACATGTACAGTATCATAATGGAAAACCTATCAAAGACATTGCCTTACAGTTACTGGTGAGTTTAACTGTGCAGCGTTCAGAACTAGCTGCAGTCGCTTTGTGGTGACACAACCACACATGTTTCCCCCACTGGTTGATATAAATTCTGACAGTATGTACGTGTGTAACAGTTTGACCGAGTACCTACCTCTGTGGGAAGTGAGAGGTTTTGTGTCAGCAGATGGCAAACCTTTTCCATCTGCACCACTACTGCAGAGAATAGTAGATGCAGCGAGGAAAGGGGAAAGGATTACTGAAAATACTATGATATATTGACCTATGTTGTGAAAATTGGAAAGGAGATAATTGGGACAACTTTGTCTAAGTGTAGTCTGGAAAACCAGGTGGTCATGTGTCCTCACTCTATATATATATATATATATATATATACATACATACATATAAAACAGCAGAATAAAAGTGTGGATCTAATACCACTGTAAATTGCACCATGGCAACCAGGAAGGCATTATCAGGTTAACCCATGTGGCCTATAAGGGAAAGGGGAGATATTGCTTAACCACCACAATGAAGGAGTACCAGTATGGACATAACCGGATTTGTCTGGTGAGGAACAGTACGTTTCTTTTATACCCACAAATACCAACCAGATTAGAGAAGATGGATTTGTAGAATACATAAAAGAAAAACAGAAACGATAACTGTGAAACAAAGTGTTAAGGACGACTTGATAAATTACCTCCGGGAACATGAATATACTATTCAGCCATTGCCCATACGTTTGGGTCAAGAGAGGCAGCAACTAGAAACCATTGCTGTAGTGTACTACAATCTGGAACAACAGTGGAAGATAATACAAGATGAGATTGACGAGATAAATGATTTTCCTGGTGGGAGGGCTTATGGAATTGGGGACAAACGTGCAGATACACCCCTGGTTTAGAATTATCTCCCATGTCCTGATAGTTGTTTCGGGTATCATGGTGATATATGTGACATACTTAATTCGGAAACTTAAGAAATTGATGAAGGAATGTGCGAGGATGTATGAATGCATGTTGTTCAGCTACCTTAAAGGCAATCAGTATTCAAACTTGTTCTATAAAAAGATAGACAATTAAATATGTAACACGAGGGTAGTTGTATAACTATTGGTAGATACTTAAAATGAATTAATGAATGACAAATGTATTCTACAAATTAAATTGCGACTGTATTATGATCACACAAGTGATTAATTATGTAACAATGATGTTTAACTTGTGCTTTCTTTAACATTACACTACTTAGGATATTGCGTTAACAATGAAATTGTAATTGCACAAGTGTACTACCGAAGAGACGGGAGAGTGTATTCCCTTGGGCATAGCCCTGCAGGATCAAAGGAGGGCGGGGAGGGCTGTAGACTCAGTAAAAACGCATAAGAACTTAGTTGAAACAAAGGGACTCGTCACACAACAATACACAACGTTTTGAAATATAGTGGCGGCTGGATAGAAAGGAGCACAGCAAACAGATGGCCAAGGAATTGTAGACAGTACAGAAAAACAGGCTGAAACAAGAGAGAGATTCTACCAGACAATATCCTTGCACAAACCAGATAAAAGAGTTGCTATGGACATGAGAGATGATTAGACTCATAGTAGACAATGGCTGAAACTGGTGACGGCACGAGAACCCCAGGGAAGAACAGTCAAGAAGGTTCCCTGTGTCAAGGACTCAGAGAACAAAAGTGCAGCCGCTAGTCTGAGACTGATCACCTCGTGACTTGACGGGTAGTATAACGTGCAAGTATTTAGTGCTTGTACCTGATGATTTAATGCGTGAATAAACATTGATATACCTTCCACCAGTCCGCTTCTGTGAATTCTTTAAGAGAAAATGCAGATTAGGCACAACAACGATCTGCTAGCTCTATATAGGGTCTTACCAGGAACATTAAAAGAAGCAACACCAAGAGAGGAAATTGCACGACCAGTAACAAAATTAGCAATGCTTCGTAGAGTTTACAGCCTGTATCAAAGATTCACCAGGAGTAACAACAACAGCAAAGAGGGATGAGAAAATGTCAGGGGCAGTAATTCAGTTAAACACGGTTTATAGAATTAATAGCTGGATAAAGAGTCTTACCAGGAACACCAACAATAGCGAGGATGGGATAGTAAATATATTGAATAATCTGAAGAGCAAAATAGATACGATCATCTAATGAGTACAAGTCATAATATGTGGAAAGATCGTCAAATTGCCAGATGAAACTCCTGTCCATTGTTGTAACATTCCAATCTATTGTTTTCAGATTCTGACCCATTGTTGTAACATTCCAATCTATTGTTCTCAGATTCTGATCTATCCTCTCCCTCTGTCTGGAGCTGTTGGTCCCTCTTACTGCCGGGTTTGATGCTCCTGTTGACACTTTGTGATAATACATTGAAAGGAGTCCCTTATTAATAGAAGATGGAAACCCTCCAGTGAAACAATTAGGGTCCATGGAGACTGACATTAATTCCAGTCACTGAACAAACAGGTTCAGTTAACCCCTTTCAGTCCAGCACTGTTTGTACCACAATAAAGTAGAACATTTATCCGGTCTGGATGGGATGTATGAGAGATACTGAGGGAAGGAAAGGTGGGAATAGCGGAGGCACTGGACAGAATCTTTCAATCCTCCTTGAAAAATAGGAGAGATGGGGTAGACACTGTATTTACTGACCAGACAGTTTAATGTCACTGATGGGGAAATTTCATAACCCAGGACAAATATATTCATTGCTTTGAAAAACATGGAATAATAAATAGACAGCAGTAGGGATATGCTAATGACAAAGCATGTCTGGGAAACCTCAACAACAACTTATATTTATATAGTGCTTTTAATGTTATAAAACATCCCAAAGTGCTTCACAGGATCATTATGAAGCAAAGTATGACACTGAGACACAACATGAGATATTAGATCAGATGGCCAACAGCTTGAACAAAGAGATAGGTTTTAAGGAGGAAAGCGACACGGAAAGGTGGTAACCGTAGCGTCGTGGTAATATTACCAAAATTGTAATACCGAGGATCAGGCTGATTTTCTGAGGACATGGGTTCAAACCCCACCGTGTCAACTGGTGCAATTTAAATTTCAATAAGTTATAAAATTCAATTAATTCATACAAATCTGCATTTGAACGCTATTCTCAGCAATGGTGTCATGAAACTATCATTGATCATCGTTTAAAAAAAAACAGCCTTGATTACTGATGTTCTTTTGCAATGGAAATCTGCCATCCTTACATGGTCTGGCCTCCATGTGACTCCCGACCCACAACAATGTGGTTGACTCTAAACTGACTTCTGAAATGTCCAGCAAACCACTCAGTTATCAAGGGCAATTGGGGATGGGCAACAAATGCTGGTCTTGTCAGTGAAATCCACATCGCATGAAAGAATGAAAAAAGAAAACTGTGCTGTGAGGATATTCCAGAACTTTGGGCCTTGGCAGCTGAAAGCCCGGACGCCAGTGGTGTAGGGATTAAAATCGTGGCTGCACAAGAGGCTGAAATTAGAGGAGCACATGTATGGCAGTGGGTTGTGGAGGTGGAGGAGATTACAGATATATGGAGGTGGGGTGGGGGAGAGACCATGGCGGCATCTGAAAACGAGGATGAGAATTTTAAAATCAAGACATTGATGACTGGGAACCAATGTCGGTCAGTGATATATGAACGGGACTTGGTGTGAGCTGAGGCATGGGCAGCAAAGTTTTGGATGACCTCAAGTTTACAGAGAGTAGAATGTTGGAGATCAGCCAGGAGTGAGTTGGAATCATCACATCTAGAGGTGACGAATGCATCAATGAGGTTTCAGCAGCAGATGGGCTGAGACAGGGGTGAAGTCGGGTGATGTTACTGAGGTGGAAATAGGCGGTTGTAATGATATCCTGAAATGAGGTTCAAGCTCATTTTGTGTTCAAATGTGACACCAAGGTTGCAAACTTACTGTCCGAATCTCAGACTGTTACCAGAGAGAGGGATGGGATCAATAGCAAGGGAACAGAGTTGACGTGGGGTGTGAAAACAATGTCTTCAGTCTTCCCAATATTTAATTGGAGGAAATTTCTGCTCATCCAGTACTGGATGTCGGATAAGCAGTCTGATAATTTAACAACAGTGGAGAAGTGGAGAGAGGTGGTGGTGAGGTAAACATGATGGAGTTATTTGATAAAACAATGGAGAGGGTTGATGAGGGTGGTGTGATTGAAGTTATATATATGGACTTTCAAAAGGTGTTTCATTAAGTGACATTCAATAGACAGGTTAGGGAAGCTGAACCCTATAGATTAAAGGGACAGAGACAGTGTGGATATAACATTGAATAAGGAACAGTAAACAGAGAGAAGTGGTGAAACGTTGTTGTTCAGACTCAATGACAGTAGACAGTGGTGTTCCCTAGGGCTCAGTATTAGGACCACTGCTCTTTTTTCTTTTGGAAAACACGAGGTATGTAAGGCAGAGCCCTCTCCTCCTCGCTCTTTACAGAGCTTCCCCTCGCTGCAGCCTCTGCTCCATTTGTTGATCATGTTACAGACACAGCGACACTGTAACTACAGTCCCCATACCTCGTCCAGAGTTTGGTCACCAAATCCTCCGTCGACCCTGAATGTCTGCAGCAGCTCACAACACAACCTCCAGAAAACATCCAGAGCACCTCGACTAACTTTACAATGGCAGAAGTAAGTTAAAAGCCCCTCACCTGTAGGTTGGATGCCTCGTCCTTTAAATAACACTAGAGGGGGTTCCTCGTGCTCCTGAATGTATGTACAGCTGAGAGTGACTAACACAGGCGGTCAGTGGACATGCAAAGACCAAGTTTCAAAGATGTACATCACAGCTGCTGGAGTGGGTGATTGAGACCATATTCAGTCCCTTCCTCACACTACAGACACACACACGTTACACACACGCTAGCACCCAGGCCAGCCTGGGTGTCCTGCACAATGTGCTGGATGTGACCGGCAGTGCAGCACATACCATTTTATGGATCCAAACTTCCACAGCACCAGTGGAGCTGGAGAGATGGAATGTGTGGTCAGTGAGAGAGACGGAGGGTAATAAACTCACTTTAAAAAGGGAATTAGAAAAAGACTTTAAGATGAACAAGTTTCTGGAATATTGGTAATGGACAGGGGATTGGGATAATTAGAGGGGTGAGGACATGAGGGATTTGATCACATGAGTGAGAATATTAAAATTGAGATGTTACTGGACCAAGAGCCAATGGAGGTCAGTGAGCACAGGGATGTTGGGTGAACAAAATTTAATGTAAATTAGAAGATGGCAGCAGAGTTTTGGATGATGAGAAGGTTACAGATAGTCGAATGTGGGAGACCAGCCAGGAGTGTGTTAGAATAGTCAAGTCCTGAGGTAACATAGACATGGATGAGGGTTTCAGCAGCAGATGCACTGAGCTCTCTCTCTCTCTCTGTTTCTCTCTCTGTCTCCCTCACTTGCTCTGTCCCACACTCAGAGTCTTATATTCTTCAATCCTGTCGCCTCTTACTTTTGTAAACTCCAGCTGATATAAGACGAGCCTGACCAGCTTTTCAACATAAGTTAACCCGCCCATTCCAGGTATTAGTCCAGTAAAACTTCTCTGAACTGCTTCCAACCCATTTACATCCTTTCTTAAATAAGGAGACCAATACTGTACACAGTACTCCAGATGAGGTCTCTGTATAACTGAAATATAAACACCCTAATTTTGTGTCCTATTCCGCTCGCAAGAAATGATAATATTCTATTAGCTTTCCGAATTACTTGCTGAACCTGCAGACTAACCTTATACAATCCATGCACCAGGATACGCATATCCCTCTGCATCTCAGATTTCTTCAATCCATCACCATTCAGATAACATTCTTGGTTTTTAATATTCCTGCCAAAATGGATTTGGAGACAGAGAGAGTTTACACTCGATCAAACGTGTGTGTGTCATCACTAAGAGTTGCGGGGCGGGGCGGGACGAGTGGAGCGGAATTGTTAGAGAGTTCTGAATAAGTAAAGCCAGAAATGCAATGTCATTGGCATATGATAGGAAATAGTCAATTGAACAGGTAAACGTTCGAAATGTAACAGTCTTTGAGCAAGTGAAAGAGGGGAAGGGGGAAGAAGAACACGAAGGAAGGATTGTGATGGGACGGAGAGGGGAGAGTTTAAATGACAGATTGTTACATTTCTAACCTTTACCAGTTCTGATGAATGGTTAGGAAAACTGAACTCTATGGATTAAAGGGACAGTGACAGTGTGGCTATAACATTGACTAAGGAACAGTAAACAGAGAGAAGTGGTGAAAGGTTGCTGTTCAGACTCAATGACAGTAGACAGTGGTGTTCCCTAGGGCTCGGTATTAGGACCACTGCTCTTTTTTCTCTTGGAAAACACGAGGTATGTAAGGCAGAGCTGAAACGTTAACTCTGTTTCTCTCTACACAGATGGTGCCAGACCTGCTGACTATTTCTGACAATTTCTGTTCTCATTGCAGAGTTCCAGCAGCCGCAGTATTTTGCTTTCATTTTAGTATTTCATTCACAGTCACTTGTCTTCCAGGAATGCCTACCTTGAAGAAGTTCTGCTCTTCTCTGGAAGAGCTTAGGGCCTCGGCAGCTGAAGTCACGGCCGCCAATGCTAGAGTAATTAAACTCGGGATGTTCAAGAGACCAGAATTATATGACGTCTCAGTGCTGCAGTGGAAGCTCAGACTGAGGTCATGAGATCCATGCTTGCTGCCATGCAGGATCAGACTGCTGCCATCATGGCTGTGGATCTCAGTGTTCAAAGGGGTTTGCAGGATCTCACAGCAGTCCAGCAATCTGTGATCCAGTAGATTACTACAATTGCTGAGGTGTCGCCCCGTGGGAATGACAGTGTCTCCGTGGAGAAGGAACCTGTTGTCCTCTCTCAGGATGACAGTATTTGTTCTCCATTCACTGTCACTCCACCAGTGTCCTTGCTGTTACCCATCAGCCAGCCCAGGCTGCTGCTGCCCATGTCGAGGTGGTGCAGTCCGATTCCGAGTCCTCAAGTCACAGAGCTGCTCGAGGACATCCTGCAAGGCCATCTGCAGTCTCCCCAGTGAAAGTCAGCAGACTTCCACCAGCCATGCTGCAGTCACTGGAGAAACACTGTATCGGAGCACTAGGCAAGTCGAGGGAACCCACAAGACAGGCACTAAGGGAATACACAAGGTTGAATAGTTCAGTTTTGTTTGTATAATTGGATGTGCTGTTGGATAAAGATGTTGATGAAAAGATTGTTGTTGGTGTTTTTTATTGCAGGATGATGACGAAGGGGACACTGTGATGGGGCGTCTCAGATGGGTGTAATGGTGGAGAATGGGGGATCCATGGTGGGAAAGGGAAGTTGTCCTATGGGAAACAGAATATAAGCAGAGACTCTCTGACGGTCTTTCTGGGTCAAAGGCATCCAGGAAATATTCTCCTTGCCTCCTGCTCCTCCTCCTGAGTTTTCCTCCGGATTCCTGGTGCCAATGTCTGTGTCCTCATGATGGTGATGATATGAAGGGTGCAGCAGAACACCATGAACTTGGACACCTGCTCCAGTGTGGACGGGAGGGCTCCCCGCGAGAGGTTCGGACAGTGGAAGCATTTCTTCATCACACTGATGGTCTGTTCCACCATGTTCCTGGTGACTTCATTGTTCACGTTATACACATATTAATTGTGTGAGGTTGGTTGGTGGTGGGAGGAAGTTTGGGCGTGTAGTACCATGAGCTGTGTCTGGAGAGGGCGGGGTGGTTACATTTGTCTCCGTGCAGCCACATTCTGGTTCTGCATGGCAGCCCGATGTGTTGGGACCGGCTGACTGCTTCAGAATGAAGTTAATGTGGCTGCTGCCAGGATAGTCGGACATTCACCAACATGATGTACTGGGCATGCTCACACACCAAGTGTACATTAATGGAGTGAGATTTTAGTCAGTTCCTGTACCTCTCCCCGTTGACATGGGGACACCGTAGAGACACCTCGACCATCAGGAATGTGGCTCTCCTGACAAAGCCACGGGACCTCATCCTGCTTATCCCCGCTGAGGGTGAAAATGATGTATTAACTTTACCCAACATAGATGGCCTCTCTCACCTAGCGGATACATCAATGGACAGCACACATTCCTCACAACTACAGGCCAGTTAGTCCAACATCAGTGGTGGGAAAAGTTTTAGAACAATAATCAGGGATAAAACAGCAGGCATGTTGAGAGGTTTGAGTTACTTCAGGATAGCCAGCATAGATTTACAAAAGGAAAGTCATGCTTGACTAATCTAATTGCACTTTTGATGTTGTAACAGAGAAGGTTGATGAAGGGAATGTGATGGATGTTGTCTAGATTGGTTTGAAGAATGTGTTTGATAAAATACCACAAAAAAGGTTAATTACCAACATTGAATCAAATGGAATGGGAGGGTCAGTGTCCAATTGGATAAAAACAAAGGTTTACATAGAGAAAACAGTGTGTCATAGTAAATGGCAGTTTTTCAGACTGCAAGATGTTAGACAGTGAGTGTTCCCCCAGGGTCAGTGCTCGGGCCACTGTTTAATTTTGCTGTGTATAAATGACTTGGATCTTGGAATACAGAGTAGAATTTCAAACTCCGCCTCTGATACCAAACTTGGAGCTGCGACAAACAGTGAGTATGTTCAGAACCACCTGTGACAGGACATAGATACTAAGTAGATTGAGCAGACAAGTGGCAGATGAAAGTGTGAGACAAGTCTGAGGTGAGGCATTTTGACAGAGAGGATAGGAAGGCAATATAGACTTAATAACACAGTTCTAAACAGTGTGCAGGAACAGAGAGACCTGTGCGTGCATGTGTATCCACCTTTAAAGGTGACAGGACATATTGAGAGATTGGTTCGTAAAATACATATAATCTTGGATTTCATAATGAGAGGTATTGAGTTCAAAAGCAGAGAAGTTATGATGAATGTTTAAAAATCTCTGGTTAGGTCTCAGCTGGACTAGTTTGTCCAATTCTGGTTATCACACTTCAGAAAGATTGTGAAGGTCTTTGAAATGGTGCTGAAGAGATTTAACAGAATGGTTCCAGGGATGGTGGATTTTAGTTCCAAGGTTAGGTTACAAGATTATGACAGGTCTGGATAATTTAGACAATGAAAAAGTGTTCCCATTAACTGATGGAAGAAGGACTAGGAGCACGGATGGAATGTTTTGGACAAGAGATGCAGGGGGAATATGAGGAAGAACATTTTTCTTGATGCAGCGGGTGTTAATGACCTGGAACTCACTGCCCACAAGTGTGTTGGAAGCAGAGACAATCAGTGATTTCAAATGAAAGCTGGTGGGCACCTGAATGAAATGAATTTGCTACAGGGATTGAGCGGGCGAGTGGGACTGAATGGATTGCTCCATGGAGAGCCAGCATGTACATGATGGGATGAATGACCTCCTTCTATGTCGTAAATGGCTCTATCAGTCTCTGTGACTCTATGTTGGATACTTCTCCTGCTCCTGCCTGGAAAGATCCAGATACATAGAAGTTCAATTAAACTGTGACCTTAACAGCCACTGACAGCTCCGTCCTCACCCTGGTGTGAGGCTCCAGGTCGTGTTACAGGAGGTGACACAGCTCTGTGACCACCTCCTTATTGAATCAGAGTCACCTCACGCACTGCTCCTGGGTTAGGTGTAGGTAGCAAAAGTGTTCTTGGAAAACCGGAGGTGCGTAGGGCACAGCCCCCTCTTCCTCCCACTTTCCAGAACTTCCCCTCTATGCAGCCTCTGCTCCATTTGTTACAGACCCAGAGACACTGTAACTACAGTCCCCATACCTTGTCCAAATTTGCGTCACCAAATCCTCTGTCCTCCCTGAATGTCGGCAGCAGCTCACAACACAACCTCCAGCGAACCATCCACAGCACCTCCACTAACTTTACAATAGCAGAAGTAAGTCAAAAACCCCTCACCTGTAAGTTGGATGCCTGGTCCTTTTTAAATAACACTAGAGGGGCTTCCTCGTGCTGCTGAATGGATGTTCAGCTGAGAGTGACTAGCACAGGCATTCCGTGGACAGTCGAAGTTTCAAAGACGTACATCACAGCTGCTGGAATGGCTGATAGAAGAGATATACAGACCCCTCCTCACGCTACCAGCACATGCTTGGTGAACGGGGACTCGAGCCCTCTCCAGCATGGAACACTTGAAGTGACCGGCAGCTCAGCTCGTATTATTTTAAGGATCCAAACTTACATGGCGTTCGGCCCAGTGGCGCTGTGGAGCTGAAAATCATTGCCAGAGTAGATAAACAGAGAGAACGAATATAGGATCATATGAATTAGGGGCAGAAGTAGGCCATTCAGCCCGTCAAGCCTGCTCCACCATCTAATAAGATCATGGCTGATCTGTTTGCGTTTCGAATTCCACACCCCCATCTACCCCCGATAAACTTAGGTTCTCTTGCCTAACAAAAATCTATCTACCTCTGCGTTAAAAATATACAATGACTCCCCCACCCCCCCTCCACTACCTTCTAAGGCAGAGATTTCCAAAATCACACAATCATCTGAGGAAAAGAAAAGTCTCCGCATCTCTGTCTGAAAAGGGCGACCCATAATTTTCAAACAGTGCCTTTTCAAACAGTTACATTTAAAAGGGAATTGAAGAAAAGACTTTCAGGCAAAACAGTTGTAGGAATATGGGAATGGAGAGGGGAATGGGATTAATTGGAGGGGTGAGGCCATGGAGAGATTCAACCACAATAATGAGAATATTAAAATTAAGGCGCTGCCAGACCGGGAGCTAATGTAGATCAGTGAGCACAGGGGTGATGGGTGATCGGGATTTGGTGTGAGTTAGAATACAGGCAGCATAGTTATAGATGGGCTGTGGTTTCTGGAAGTTTATAACTGGGAGGGTGTGTATTTAACAAAGGCACAGCTGAGTGTTTATGCAGCAGATGGGCTGAGGCAGAGGTGGAGACGTGTGTTAGTACAGAGGTGGTAGGAGGCAGGGTTGGTGAGAATATGGAGATGAACTCAGCTCAGATTTAAATAGAACACAGAGGTTGCAAACTGTCTGGTTCAGCCTCGGATATTTGGCAATGAGGAGATCGTGGTTCATGGATAGTGGATGGAATTTCTTATGGAGACCAATGAAAACTGCACTCTTCCCAAATTTAAATAGCAAGAACATTATTTCAATGAAACAAATTTTACAGATGTCACAGCGGGAAGTACAGACTTACCAGGGACAGCAACAGCAGCAAAGATGGGAGAGTAAATTACAGGCACTCTAATGCACTTGGCAATGGTTTATAGAGCTAATACCTGGAGACATATATTTGCCAGGAATAACAACAGCAGCAAGGAGGGCAGAGGAAATGACAAGAATGGGAATGCAGTTAAACATGGTTTATCGAATTAATAGTTAAATACAGAGACTTACTAGGGACACCAATAATAGCCAGGAAGGGGTAGTAAATGTATTGAATATTCCTCAGTGCGGTCTAGATCAGACTGTTTAATGAGAACTGATCATAATCTGCAGAAAGAAAGTTAAACTCCCAGATGAAACTCCTGTTCATTGTTGTAACATTCCAATCTATTGTTCTCTGATTATGATCTATCCTCTTCCTCTCTCCAGAGCCGCTGATCCCTATTAGTGCCGGGAGTGATGTGATACTCCCACTGACACTATGCAAAGGCACAGATGAGGGGTAGTGCAGCAGATGGGCTGAGGCAGAGGTGGAGATGGGTGATATTACAGAGGTGGTAGTAGGCAGGGTTTGTGAAGGAGAGAATATGGAGATGAACACAGCTCAGGTTTAAATAGAACACAGAGGTTGCACACAGTCTGGTTCAGTCTCAGACATTGGACTTGGAGTATGTCGTTCACAGATCGGGGACAGGATTTCTTATGGAGACCAATAACACTGGTTTCAGGCTTCAGAGAAAAAAAAATTACTTGAACAGTATTTCAGTGAACCATGGTTTACAGATCGTATTTGTGGAAATGAAGACTTACCAGGGCAGTAACAGCAGGAAAGATGAGAATAAATTACAAGAACTATAATACTATTAGCAATGGTTGTAGAGCTAATAGCTGGAGACAGAGATTCACCAGGACTAACAACAGCAGTAAGGAGGGCAGAGTAAATTCCAGGAACATTATTGCAGTTAAGTATGGTTTATAATATTCATAGCTGTATTGACAAACTTACCAGGGACACCAACAATAGCAAGGATGGGATAGTAAATATGTTGCATAATCAACAGTGTGTAATAGATCCGGGATGTTAAAGACAGCGAATCGTCTGCAGAAAGTATGTAAAGAGGCCATGATTATCCTCTGCCCACTTTTGTAACATTCCATTCCACTGTTCTCAGATTCTGACCCATTGTTGCAACATTCCAATCTATTGTTCTCAGGTTCCGATCTATCCTCTCCCTCTCTCTGGTGCAGCTGATGCCTGTAAGTGGTGAAGCTGACGATCGACTGGCACAATGGTATTAAACCTTGAAAGGAATCCCTTATTAATAGAAGATGGAAAACCTCCAGTGACACAATTAGGGTCCATGGAGACTGACATTAACTACAGTCACTGAACAAACAGGTTCTGTTGACCACTTTCCATCCAAACACTTTTTGTACCTCAAAGAAGTAGAACATTTACCTGGTCTGTATGGGATGCATGAGGCTACTGAGGAAAGGAAATGTGGTAATAACAGAGGCCCTGGACAGAATCTTTCAATCGTCCTTGGATATGGGAGTGATAATCGAGAACTGGAGGGTTGTAAATGTTACTCCCTGTTTAAAAAAGGAGAGATGGGGTAAAACCTGTATTAATGACCAGTCAGTCTAATGTCGGTGGTTGGAAATTTCTAAAGGTCACAAGCAGGATATAAGTATTCCTTACTCATAAAAGGGATAAAATTTGAGAAGCAGCACGCAAATGCGAATTCAAAATCATGTATGGCAAACGACAACAACAACGTATTTTATATAGTGTCTTTAATGTAATAAAACATCCCATGATGCTTCCTCATAAAACAAAACATGACACTGAGAGATATAAGAAATTATTAGGTCAGAGGACCAAAAGCGTGGTCAAAGATGTAGGTTTTAATGGGTGTCTTAAAAGAGGAAAGGGTGGTGGAGAGGTGGCGGGATGGAGAGGCGGAGAGGTGTAAGGAGGGTATTCTAGAGCTTGGAGCTGAGGCAACTGAAGGTGTGGTCACCAATGGTGGAACAGTTAAAATCAGGGATGCACAAGAGGCCAGAATTAGAGGAGCACAGATATGTACAGGACGGGGGCGAGGTCATGGAGGAAAAATAATTTGAGAATTTAAATAGAGAGATTACTTGATCAGGAGTCAAAGTCGGTCTTTGATATGTGCACGGGATGTGGCACGATTGAGGACATGGCAGCAGAGTTCTGGAGGACATCAAGTTTACAGAGAGTAGCAGGCGGGAAATCAGAGAAAAGTGTGTTGGAGTAGTCATTTCTAGGGATAAGGAAGGCATGAATGAATTTCAGAAGCAGATTGGCTGAGACAGGGGTGAAGTCGGGCGCTGTTACTGAGGTGGAAGTAGGCGGTTGTAATGATATCCTGAAAATGAGGTTAAAGCTCATTTTGTGATGAAATGTGATACGAAGGCTGCAAACAAACTGTATGAATCTCAGACTGATACAGGGAGAGGGATGGAATCAATAGCAAGGGAACAGAGTTGGAGTGGGGAGTGAAAACAAGGGCTTCAGTCTTCCCAATATTTAATTGGACGAAATTTCTGCTCATCCAGTACTGGATGTCGGATAATCAGTCTGATAATTTAACAACAGTGGAGAGAGGTGGTGCTGAGGTAAACTTGATGGAGTTCTTTGATAAAACAATGGAGAGGGTTGATGAGGGTGGTGTGATCGAAGTTATATATATGGACTTTCAAAAGGTGTTTGATCAAATCACATTCAATAGACAGGTTAGGAAAACCGAACCCTATGGATTAAAGGGACAGTGGCAGTGTGGATATAAAATTGGCTAAGGAACAGTAAACAGAGAGAAGTGCTGAAAGGTTGTTGTTCAGACTCGATGTGAGTATACAGTGGTGTTTTCCAGGGCTCGTTATTCGGATCAGTGCTCTTTTTGCTCTTGGAAAACCCAGGGTGGGTAGGGCAGAGCCCCCTCCTCCGCCCTCTTTGCACAGCTTCCCCTCTCTGCAGCCTCTGCTCCATTTGTTAGTCATGTTACAGACCCAGACACTGTAACTACAGTCCCTATAACTTGTCCAGAGCTGGGTCAACAAATCCTCTGTCCTCCCTGAATGTCTGCAGCAGCTCACAACACAATCTCCAGAAAACCATCCACAGCACCTCCACTAACTTTACAATGGCAGAAGTCAGTAAAAAGCCCTACACCTGTAAGATGGATACCTGGTCTATTTAAATAACAATAGAGGGGGTTCCTCGTGCTGCTGAATGTATGTTCGGCTGAGAGTGACAGACACAGACGGTCAGTGGACATGCAAAGACCAAGTTTCAAAGTCGTACATCAAAGCTGCCGGAATGGCTGATTGACCCCATATTCAGACCTTCCTCACACTACAGACACAAACACATTACACCCACTCCAGCACCCCGGCCAGCCTGGGTTTCCTGTACAATGTGCTGGATGTGACTGGCAGTACAGCTCACACCATTTTATGGATCCAAACTTCCACAGCACCAGTGGAGCTGGAGAGATGAAATTTGTGGTCAGGGATAGAGACAGAGGGAAATAAACTCACTTCAAAAAGGGAATTAGAAAAATACTTTAAGATGAACAAGCTGCAGGAATATTGGAAATGAACAGGGGATTGGGATAATCAGAGGGGTGAGGACATGAGGGATTTGATCACATGAGTGAGAATATTAAAATTGAGGTGTTACTGGACCAAGAGCCAATGTAGATCAGTGAGCACAGGGATGTTGGGTGAACAGAATTTAGTGTAAATTAGAAGGTGACAGCAGAGTTTTGGATGACCACAAGGTTACAGAGAATAGAATGTGGGAGAGCAGCCAGGAATGTGTTGGAATAGTTAAGTCTCGAGGTAACAGTCAGGTCCTCCAGCCAAAATGGACAGTTTGACCTTTTCTCACATTATACTCCATTTGCCAGTTCTTTGACCACTCATTTAACCTATCTATATCCCTTTGTAACCTCCTTATGTCCTCTTGAGAACTTACCTTCTTACCTATCTTGGAGTCATTAGCAAATTTCGCAAGCATACCTTCGGTCCATTCATCAAAATCATTTATATACATTGTAAAAAGTTGAGGCCCCAGCACTGATCGCGGTGGCACACCACTCGTTGCAGCTTGCCAACCAGAAAATAACCCATTTATGCCTACTCTGTTCCCTGTTATCTAGCCAATCCTCTATCCATGCCAATTATTTTACCCCCTACACTATGAGCTTTTATTTTCCACAATGACGTTTGATGTGGTCTGTAAATCTAAGTACAGTAAATCCACCAGTTCCCCTTTATCCACAGTACATGTTACTTCTTCAAAGATCTCCAGTATATTGGTTAAACATGATTTCCCTTTCACAAAACCATGTTGACTCTCCCTGATCACCTTGATTTTTTTCGACGTGCTTTAACGTCTTTCCAACGTCTTTAATAATAGCTTCTAACATCTGATCCATAGCTGAAAGCCATTCTCACCTGCCACAGGTCCTATGTACACTATGTCTCTTCTGATGTTATGCTCTATTTGAACTGTTACTCCTCAAAGAGCATAGAATTATAGAGATACACAGCACAGAAACAGGAACTTCAGCCTACTGTGTCTGTGCCGGCCATCAAGCACCAAACTACTCTAATCCCAATTCCCAGCACTTGGCCTGTAGCCTTGTTTGCCATGGCGATTCAAGAGCTCATCTAAATACTTCTGAAATGTTGTGAGGGTTCCTGCCCGGACCATCTCTTAAGGCAGTGCCTTCCAGATTCCAACCACCCTCTGGGTGAAAATTATTTTCCTCAAATCCCTTCTAAACCTCCTGCCAATTACCTTAAATCTAATCCCCCTGGTTATTGACCCGTCCGCTGAGGGAAAAAAGATTCTTCATATCTACCTATCAATGCCCCTCATTATTTTGTATAGCTCAATCATGACACCCCTCATCCTTTTCTGCTCTGAGGAAAACGACCCGAGCCTTTTCTGTCGCTCTTCATAGCTGAAATGCTCCAGCCCAGGCAACACCCTGGTAAATCTATTCTGCACCTTCTCCATTGCAATCACATTCTTTCGATAGTGCGGCAACCAGAACTAGACACAGTCCTCCAGTTGTGGCCTAACTGGAGTTTTATGCTCCATCATAACCTCCCTGCTCTTATATTCTATGCCTCGGCTAATAAAGGCAGGTGTCCCATACGTCTTCCTGACCGCATTGTCGACCTGTGCTGCTGCCTTCATGATCTATGGACAAGTACACCTAGGTCCCTCTGACCTTCAGTACTTCCTAGGGTCCTACCATCCATTGTATATTGCCTTGCCTTGTTCGCCCTCCCAAAATGCATCACCTCACACTTCTCAGGATTAAATTCCATTTGCCACTCCTCTGCCCATCTTACCAGCCCATCTGTATCATCCTGTAATCTAAGGCTTTCCTCCTCACTATTTACAACACCACCAATTTTCGTGTCAGCTGTGAACTTACTGATCAGACCTCCTATATTCACGTCTAAATCATTAATGTACACTACAAACAGCAGGTGTCCCAGCACCGATCCCTGCAGTACACCACGGGTCACAGGCTTCCACTTGCAAAAATAACCCTTGACCATCACCCTCTGCCTCCTGCCACTAAGCCAATTTTGGATCCAATTTGACAAATTGCCCTGGATCCCATGGGCTCTTACCTTCTTAACAAATCTCCCATACGGGACCCCATCAAAAGCCTTACTGAAGTCCATATAGACTACTGCTTTACCCTCCTGTACACCCCTAGTCACCGCCTC
The DNA here is from genome assembly GCF_036365525.1 of Heterodontus francisci. Classification (NCBI taxonomy): domain Eukaryota; kingdom Metazoa; phylum Chordata; class Chondrichthyes; order Heterodontiformes; family Heterodontidae; genus Heterodontus; species Heterodontus francisci. The sequence continues at coordinate 1,796,899 of NW_027142264.1, forward strand.
GAAAATAATCTATCAATTTAGTTAGACACGAACTCCCCTTGACAAAGCCATGCTGACTATTCCTGATTAATCCCTGCCTCTCCACGTGGAGATTAATCCGGTCCCTCCGTATTTTTTCCAATGGTTTCCCTGCAATAATTTGCTTGTGACCCTGCGACCTCCTTTCTGTGAATCTGTGACCCTCGATCAGATCTTACAGTGGTGTAGGAGTGGCAACAGAGTTCCTGCCTCCCTTTTATATGATTTTGCAGGGTGGAAGATGGAGAGATGAAATGTGTGGTCAGGGATAGAGACAGAGGGAAAGAAACCCACCTTTAAAAAGGGAATTAGCAAAAGAATTTAAGATGAACAAGTTTCAGGAATATTGGAAATGGACAGGGGATTGGGATAATCAGAAGGACGAGGACGTGGAGGGATTTGATCTCATGGTTGGAATATTAAAATTGTGGTGTTACTGGACCAAGAGCCAATGTCGGTCAGTGAGCACAGGGATGTTGGGTGAACAGAATTTGGTGTAAATTAGAAGATGGCAGCAGAGTTTTGGATGACCACAAGGTTACAGAGTGCAGAATGTGGGAAACAAGCCAGCAGTGTGTTAGAATAGTCAAATCTCGAGGTAACAAAGGCATGGATGAGGTTTTCAGCAACCGATGAGCTCAGCTCTCTCTTTCTCTCTTTCTCTATCCATCCCTCTCTCTCTCTGTCGCCCTCATTTGCTCTATCCCACGCTCAGAATCTTAAATGTTTCAATCAAGTCGCCCCTTACTCTTCTAAACTCCAGCTGATATAAGCCTAGCCTGTCCAGCCTTTCCTCATAAGGCAGTCCGCCCATATTATTCTAATAAACCTTCTCTGAACTGTTTGCAACGCATTTACATGTTTCCTTAAATAAGGAGACCAGTACTGAACACAGAATTCCAGATAATGTCTCACCAATGCCCTCCCTACCTTTGTATTCAATTCCACTCACAATAAGTGATAACATTATATTAGCTTTCCTAACTACTTTCTGAACCGACATACTAACCTTATGCAATTCATGCACCAGGACACGCAGATACTCCTGCATCTCAGAGTTCTGCAATCCCTCACCATTCAGATAATATGCTTAGTTTAATTTCATTATTACTACCAATATGGACAATTTCACATGTCCCCACATTCCACTCCATTTCCCAGATCTTTGCCTTCTCACTCAATCTATCCGTGTCCGTTTGTAGCCTCCTATGTCCTCTTCAGAACTTTGTTACGTCAACAGATTTAACAACCACACCTTCGGTCCTTTCATCTAATTCATTTAAATAAACTGTAAAAAGTTGAGGCCCCAGCACTGATACCTATGGCACACCTCTCGTTACATCCTGCCAACCAGAAAATTACCCATTTATGGCTGCTGTCTGTTTCCTGTTAGCTAACCAAACGTCTATCCATGGCAATGTGTTACCCCCTACACCATGACCTTTTATTTTTCGCAATGACCTTTGATGTGGCACCTTATCAAATGCCTTCTGGAAATCTATGTACAGTACATCCACCAGTTCCCCTTTATCCACAGCACATGTTACTTCTTCAAAGAACTCCAGTTAATTGATTAAACGTAATTTCCCTTTCACAAAACCATGCTGACTCTGCCTAATCACCTTGAATTTTTCTACCTGCCCTGCTATAACATCTTTAATAATAGCTTCTAAAAAATCTAATCCACAGCCAGAAAGCCTTTCTCAAATGTCACAGCTCGTTTCTCCACTGTGTTTATCCTGATTTTGTGCTGTATTTGAACCGCCACTCCTCAATAAACTGCTTGTGACCCTTTGACCTACTTTTGGGTAATCTCTGACCCTAGATCAGACCTTACAGTGGTTCGGAGAGGGAAGACAGACATCGGGATGATAGGCTTGGTTTACTTGGTTTGTGAGAAATAGTAAACTCAGTTGAGTGATGAATGAGTAGGAGATTTGGCAAAAAAAAGAGTTTCCACTCAATCAAACGTGTGTGTTCATCACTAAGAGCGTGGGGTGGGGGGGGGGGGGGGGGAGGGGGGTGCGGGGCGGTTCTTTCAGAGAGATTTGAATAAGTAAAGCCAGAAATACAGTCTCACTGGCATATCACAGGAAATAGTAAATTGATAACCTGGTAGAGAAGAAAAACAGGCACACCTGGGGAGACTGACATCCTGAGGATTTTCGAGGTGTATGATTGTAATTACGATTTCATTCTCAATGGAATATTTGCGTATGTCCAGAAATGCAAATTTAAGCTAAAAAAAGGGCTGAGATAAGTTGGTCAATGGGGCACATCTGTGTACCTGAACAGAAAGTGCTGGAAATACTCAGTGGGTCTGGCAGCATCGGTGTAGAGAGAAACAGAGTTAATGTTTCAGATCTGTGACCCTTCATCAGAACTGGTAAACGTTAGAAATGTTGATGTACAAGCTGGAGATAGTGAGACCATGGACCTCCTGCTTTCCATACCACCCCCAATCCTTCACCCCAAACCTCCCCTTCTGATTTTATACTTTCCAATTATAACCCAATGCTGCCAGCTTCCCAGTCACAGCAGCTTCAGGAGACAGAAAGAGAGCAGCATAAGAGCAATAAAGCCCCATCACTTGGTCTGACACTCACAGCCACCAGATCAAATACTTATAGTGCGTGTACCTTAGAGGCTGGTATCGAGTCAGAATCTGCACGTGGTGAGTCACTGAGCACGAGTGAGCTGCAGCCAGTCCAGGGGGAAAGGATAGTCCATGTGACAGATCACCGGAGGGTGAGGTTACAAACGAGTTATAATACACAGGACTCAGATGTGAACATTGCTGGAGCTGCTGCCCATGCCGAGATGGTGCAGTCTGAATCCAAGTCCTCAAGGCCCATAGTTGTTCGAGGACGTCCTGCAAGGCCATCTGCAGTCTCCCTCAGTGAAAGACAGCAGCCTTCCACCAGCCATGCTGCAGTCACTGGGAAACACTATGTAGGAGCACTAGGCAAGTTGAGGGAACCCACAAGACAGGGACTAAGGGAATACACAAGGGTGAATAGTTCAGTTTTGTTTGTATAATTGCATGTGTTGTTGGATAAAGATGATCATGAAAAACATTTTGTTGGTGTTTTTATTGCAGGATGCTTACCTAGGGGACGCTGTGATCTCAGATGGATGTAATGGTGGAGAAGAGGGGGATCCATGGTGGGAAAGGGAAGTTGTCCTATGGGAACTGGAATCTTAGCAGCGTCTCTACGACAGCCTGTCCGGTTTGAAATCATCCAGGAAATATCCTCCCTGCCTCCTCCTCCTCCAACTGAGGTAGCCTGCGGATTCCTGGTGCCAATGCCTGTGTCCACATGATGGTGATGATGTGAAGGTGCAGCAGAACTTGGACACCTGTTCCAGTATGTACTGGAGGGCTCCCCCCGAGCGGTTCAGACATCGGAAGCATTACTTCACCTGGTGGTTTTGTGTGGGGGAGGGGGGTGTCTAGGGTTCAGAGGTCATGAGCCACATTCTGGTTCTGCATGGGGGCCCGATGTGTTGGGACCGGCTGACTGCTTCAGAATGAAAGTATGGTGGCTGTTGCCAGGATAGTGGACATTTACCAACATGATGTACTGGGCATGCTCACACACCAACTGTACATTAATGGAGTGAGAGTTCTATCAGTTCCTGTACCTCTCCCCGTTGCCATGGGGATCCCGCAGAGACACCTAGACCATCAGGAATCCTGCTATCATGACAAAGCCACGGGATCCCTCACCTACTTCTCCCTCCTGATGGAGCAGACAGTATAATTCACCTTACCCGACATATATGGCCTCCGTCACACAGCAGATACATGAATGGACAATAGAGAGAGAGAGATAATGGATACGTTACCCTCTCTGGATGGAAATATCCAGATAAGAACAGAATAACATAAGAAGTAGGAGCAGGAGTAGGCATTCAGCCCCTCAAGCCTGCTTTGCCATTCAATATGATCATGGCTGATCTCATCTCGGCCTCAACTCCACTTTCCTGCCCGTTCTCCATAACTCTTCAACCCATTACTAATTAAAAATCTGTCTATCTCCTCCTTAAATTTACTCAATGTCCCGGCATCTATTGCAATTCGGGTAGTGAATCCCACAGACTCACGACCCTTTCAGAGAAGAAATTTCTCTTCATCTCTGTTTGAAATCTGCGACCCCTTATCCTAAAACAATTACCTCTCATTCTAGATTGCCCCACAAGAGGAAACATCTTCTCTATGTCTACTTTGTCAATCCCCTTAATCATCTTCTCTACCTCAATTAGATCGACTCTCATTCTTCTAAACTCTAGAGAGTAAAGGCATAAAGAGCTCAATCTCTCTTCATAAGACAAATCCCTCATCCCTGGAATCAATCTATTGACCCTCCTCTGATCTGCCTCCAATGCAACTACATCCATCCTCAAGTCAGGAGACTAAAACTATACACAATACTCCAGGTGCGGTCTCATTAATGCCTTGTACAGTTGCAGCAACACTTTCCTACTTTTATATTCTATTCCTTTAGCAAGATATACCAACATTCAATTTGCTTTCCTTATCACCTGTTGTACCTGCAAACTAGCTTTCTGCGATTCATGCACGAGGACACACAGATCCTTCTGCACCAAAGCACTCTGAAGTTTCTCTCCAGTTAGGTAATAATTTGCCTTTCTATTCTTCCGACCAAAATGGATAACCTTACACTTATCCACGTTAAACTCCATCTGCCAAATTTTGGATCATTCACCTAACCTATCCATATCAATTTGTAAATTTCTTATTTAATTATTGCAATTTACTATCCCAGCTATTTTAGTGTCATCTGCAAATTTGGCAATAGTACTTTCTATCCCTGCATCCAAGTCATAAATATATATTGTAAATAGCTGAGGCCAAGGAACAAACCCTGTGGTACCCCACTAGTTACATATTGCCAACCAGAAAAAGACCCATTTATCCCGACTCTCTGTTTTCTGTTGGTTAGCCAATCCTCTGTCAAAGTTAATAAATTGGCCCTAACCCCATGTAATCTTACCTTGTGTATTCACCTTTTGTGCAGCACCTTATCAAATGTCTTCTGAAAGTCCAGATATACTGCATCTGCAGGATCCCCTTTTTCCACTTTTCTTGTCACAGCTTCGAAGAACTCCAGCAAATTCGTCAAATAGGATTTACCCTTCATAAAACCATGCTGACTCTGATGGATTGCGTTTTGACTTTCTAAATATCCTGTTATTACTTCCTTAATAATGGGTTCTAACAATTTCCCAACGATAGATGTTTCCTACTTTCTGCCTTCCCCCCTTTCACCCAGTTCATTCCAAAGTTCAATGAGGAGGATGTGGCAGAATTTTCCGTCACTTTTGAAAAGCTTGGAAAGCAACTGAAATGTCCGGCGCAGAGCTGGACACTGTTCTGACAAAACAAAGTGACAGGAAAATCCCATGAGGTTTATTCACTGTTGCCAGATGAAAGTTCATCAGATTATGAGATGACTAAAAATGCAATGCAGGGCGGACATGTGATAATACCGGAAGTGTACCGTCAAACATTCCAAACCCTCCGAAAGCAGCCTGACTAAAGTGATCTCGAGTTTGAAAGAGTTAAGCAGCTTCCGAACACAGGGACATAGGAGCAGGAGTAGGCCATTCAGCCCGTCGAGGCTGCTCCACCACTCAATATGACCATGGCTGATCATCCACTTCAATGCCTTTTTCACACATTATCTCCATAATCCCCTTTTTGTCATTTGCAGTTAGAAATCTGTCAATCTATAGTTTAAACATACTCATCGACTGAGATTCAACATCCGTCTGGGATGCAGAATTCCAAAGATTCAGAAACCTCTGAGTCAAGAAATTTCTCCTCATCTCTGTCCGAAGTGGCTTCCCCCTTATTTTGAAATTGTATCCATTAGTTCTGTACTCCGCAACCAGGGGAAATATCGTACACGCATTTACGCTGTTTATCTCTTTAATTATTTCGTGGTTTTCAATGAGATCCCGACACATTCTTTGAAACTCTAGAGAATACAAGCCCAGTTTCTTTCTTCATAGAACAGTCTTGCTATCCCGGGAACAAGTCTGGTGAACCTTCATTGCACTCCCTCTATGGCAATAATATCCTTCCTAAGGTAAGGGGACCCAAACTGCACACAATATTCCAGGTGTGGTCTAAGCAAGGTTCTATACACATGAAGTAAGACTTCACTACTCCTGTACTCAAATCATCTTGTGATAAAGGCTAACAGACCATTAGCATTCCGAATTGCTTGCTGCACTGCATGTTAGTTTTCAGTGACTTACTGACACACGGGTCCCTCTGTACATCTACACTTTCTAATCTCTTACTATTTAAGAAATACTCTGCACTTCTGTTCCTCCTACCAAAATGGATAACGTCATATCTGTCCATATTATATTCCATCTGCCATGTTCTTGCCCAGTCACAATGTCTGTCCAAATCCCCTTGAAGACGCTTTGCATCTTCCTCACAACATACATTCCCACCTAGTTTTGTGTCATCTGCGAACTTGGAAATATTACATTTGGTCCCCACATCCAAATCATTGACATATATTGTTAACAGCTGGGGCCCAAGTACTGATCCTTGTGGTACACAACTAATCACAGCCTGCCAAAGTGAGAATGACCCGTTTCTTCCTACTCACTGTTTTCTGCCTGTTAACCAATCTTTAATCCATGCCAGTATATTACCTCCTATCCCATGTGCTTTAATGTTGCTAACCAACCTCTTGTGGGGTACTTTATCAAAAGCCTTCTGAAAATCCAAGGAAACACGTCCACCGACTCCCCTTTATCAATTCTGTTCGTAACATCCTCAATAAAATCTCCAACAGGTTCGTCAAACATGATTTCTCATTCATAAATCCATGTTTACGATGCCCAAACAGATTATTATCCAACTGTCCATTTATCACATCCTTGAGAATAGAGTCCCAGCATTTTCCCAACGACGGATGCACGAAAGCAGGTCTATAAGTCCCTGTTTTTACTCTCCCTCCCTTCGTAAATAGTGGGGTGACATTTGCTACCTTCCAATCTGCAGGAACTGCTCCAGAATCTATAGAATTTTTGAAGATAGTCATCAATGCAGCCACCATCTCCATAGCTATCTCTTCCCACACCCTGGAATGCAGAATATCAGATCCTGGGGCCTCATCAAACTTCAGCCCCATTAATTTCTCCAATGCAACATTCTTACTAATATTAATTTCCTTCATGTCCTCATTCTCGCTAATTCCTTGGATCTCTAATCCTGGAAACTTCCTTGTATCTTCCTCAATGAGGATAGACACAAAGTAATCATTTAGCTTCACTGCCATTTCTCTATTCACCATTATAAATTCCCCTGACTCTGCCTGTATTGGACCCACATTTGTATTCGCCAAACGTTTCATTTTTAGGTAGCGATAGAAGATTTAAAGTCAGTTTTTGTGTTTACTTTTGACCAGTGGATACAAACACTCAAATTACAGCCCACATATCTGAACCTTAGAGTGGTGATCCATCTCAAGGAGTTCAAAAAATCGCTCTCCCTACCATTAAAACCCACAAAGAGGAAGGAAAGGTTCAAAGAGCCAGGCAGGTTGCAATTCTGGCTGATGCATTTTCCCTTGTACACAAAGCCTTAACCCCAAAGGGAAACCCTTCCCTAGTCACCACAAAGACCAGAGAATAAAAGGTGGGAAGGTTATAGGAGCCCAATCAGCCTTGGGCAAGGAGGAAAAGCTGGACACCCAGGGGACCATCCTCAGGCCAAATAGGACGGCACTGAGAGGAGGAGTAAAGGCCGAAGACCTGTGCGTTTCCATTGGAATAAGGCAGATCACCATCGAGCTGAATGCTGCAAGTTATGGGAAAACCTGTAGCATTAATCAGGGACCACCAGATCAGTGCAGGATAATGGGACCTGATGGAAAGCACAACAGATCAGGCTGAGCCTCCAACTGCGGCAGTCAGAACCAGGAAACACACCACAGAGAGTGTGGGAAAAATAAACAAAATCCCTGAGAGGTACCAGGAATTTGTATCCTAAGGAAAAGTGACCACATACCCCTTGAGTGAGGCAAGTAAAACAATAGTCATACTCAAGGATACAGGGGCCACCCAATCCCTTCTGCTGGGAAAAAGAAAGTGCAGTGAATGCTAGAGCGTTAGTGAATGGTATCGGAAGACAGTATATGTCCATACCCTTATATCTGGTGCACTTGGAGTGTGACCCAGTTTCACGACCCTTTACCATGGGGATTGTACCTAGTTTACTGGGTGATGGGTCGAACTGCTCCTGGGTAATAATCTGACAGGGGAAAAGGTGGCAGCTTCCCCAGTAGTTCTAGAGAGACCAAAAGAGGTCCGGGAGACAGCATAGTTACAGGAGAAGGTCCCTGACATTCTCCCTGATTGTGTGGTGACTCGGTCCATGGCCAAACAATCCCCTGAACTGACACTGCAGACGGATTACCCTACATTCTGGTTGTCTGAAACCTTCTTTGGGAAGTTAGAGGAGACAAAGAATGTATTAAACAGTTCTTCCTTATTTGAGGCTCAACAACCCGACCCAGTGTTAAAAAATAGCACAGACTGTCCAAACCAAAACTGAAGCAGAGGGAGTTGCAGAGTGTTACCATTTAAATAATGAGGTGCTGATGAGGAAGTGGCGACCTCCTGACAGAGCAGAGGATGAAGAGTTGACAGTGGTTCACCAGATAGTGGTGCCGCTGAGGTCCCTTAAAGAAATATTAAGAATGACCCAAGACCTTCTAATGGATGGACATTTCGGTGTATGAAAAATCAAAGCCTGCAGAAGACACTATTTTGACTGGCCACAACTTCACAAAGATGTGGTGGCGTTTTGTAAAACTAGTCACATGTGCTAAGTTGTGGGGAAGCCCCAACCTGCAATAAAGCCTACACCCTAATTCACATACCAGCTTTTGGGGACCCCTTCAGCAGAGTGATGGTGGATTGTGGGCTCACCTGCTGAAAACAAAACGGGATCTTCTCACCATTATGGATGTGGTGACCCGATTCCCAGAGGCCATTCGCCTGAAGAACTATACCTGCCAAGGCTGTGGTGAAGGGGCTAACCCAATTCTTTACCCGATATGGGCTGCCTGCTGAGATCCAGTCGGATCAGGACACACATTTTATGTCCATTTTTTTTATTAGGTAATCTGGAGCACCGCAGCCTCACAGCTCCAGCGACCCGGGTTCGATTATGTGTACTGCTTGTGCAGAGTTTGCAAGTTCTCCCTGTGACCGCGTAGGTTTTCACCAGGTGATCCGGTTTCCTCCCGCAGCCAAAGACTTGCAGCCTGATAGGTAAATTGGCCATTATAAATTGCCCCTAGTATAGGTTGGTGGGAGGGGAGTTGAGATTTGGTGGGGATGTGGTAGGAATATGTGATTCATGTAGGATTAGTATAAATGGGTGGTTGATGGTCGGCACAGACTCGGTGGGCCGAAGGGCCTGTTTCAGTGCTGTATCTCTAAATAAATAAAATAAGTAAATAAATAAAGTCCTCAGCCTACCATCCATAGTCACACGGGGCTTTGGAGCGGTACTATCAGACCCTAAAGACAATGATCAGGCCATACTGCTATGAGCAACCCCATGACTGGGACAAAGGGCTGGGATTTCTCCTGTTGGTTTCCAGGGACTTATCCAATGATTCCACTGGCTTTAGTCTCTTTGAATTAGTTTATTGACACGAGGTGAGAGGTTCCCTTAAACTAATCAAAAAGAGGTTTTTGGGACACAGGGATGAGTATTCCATGTTAAACTGCATTTCTATGCTGTGGGAGCACCTAAAGACCTCCCAGGCAGCTATGAAAAGGTAAGGAGACAGAAATGCCAAGGCTAAAACATTTCAGGACAGAGACCATGTATTGTTACTATTCCGACTGCAGGGTGAACCCCTGAAATCCCGGTTCAGTGGTCCATATCGAGTGGCTAAAGGAATAGTCAGGTACATTATTTAATTGACACTCCAGACCAAAGGCAAAAAGCAAAGGCTCTGGAGGGAACAGCCAAGTACAGATCTGTCAGGCAGTCAGGAGGGAAGGATTGGAAAGGGCGGTGAGGACAGGTTAGAGGAGGGCCAGGAGGATTCCAACTGGAACCCCCTACTCTCCGAATAGCCAACCCTGAAATGTGAGATCCATCAGACCCTACGATCTCCTCCTTAAATGCAGGTCAAAGAGGCAGCCTAAAGAGGCTGCTAACAGCATTTACAGAAACGTGCAAGGACAAGGAAAGGTCCCAAAAAGGCATGTCAATGGTGAGGGAGATGCCTCACCTAGTCGACCTGCTGCTGCAGAGTGCAGCGAAAGCTGGACAAAGACCTGCGAGCAGTAATGTCCCAGAGGACATAGGGTAGATAAAATATTGATTCTTCCCATAGTAAAGGGAAAAGTGAAGGGAACGTACCCGAAAGTAAACAGCACTTGTGTACCTCACCAGAAAGCTAAAAGTAAGGTCAGTGTGGATCTACACACTGAAGAACCCAATGATCAGGTCCAAAACCCAAAGCTAATCAAACACAACAATTTCAAAGGCAAACTCAGCAAGAACAAAGGCCCAGAGGAAATCTCAGACACCTCACTGGGTCTAAAAAAAACAATTTATTACACACTGTCTGTTTAGGGAGAAAGATTGTTAAGGTGCAGGAACCTGAGTAGTTAAAACTTCATTGGAGGAAAGAAAAGGTAAACAATGCAATCGTTGATGCATTGCCCAGCGTCGAACCCGACACATAACCATCCCAGACAAAACGCCAAAAAAGTTAAATCAGTACAGCTGTAACAGACAATGTCAGCTGCAATAATTCTAAGATTAATGTGTGAATTTGAGAAGTGATTATTCAGAATGCATGTGTATTGCTTTCTTTTTCTTCCCACAGTTCTGAAATGAAATGTTCCCGTTATCACATTTCTTTCCATGTGCTGCGCCGGTGTTAAGATAACACAACATGCCAAATGAGGAATTTTAATTCATCGATTGGAAACTTACACTAACCTTTTAATAGAAAAAATCCTACAGTTAACCTTGAAAAAACTGGCAGCCAAGATGGCCACCGTAATTGGCATCTGAAACACATTTTCACATTCTAAGGCCTACAACAGGAGACACATGTCTGATGAGCCTGGACCAATATCATTGGCTTGCTCTAGTGATTGAATTATCTAAGATTACATTCATTAACACGGCATGCAAGAGTACCCTGACACATTGACTTTGAAAGAGCAAACTCCTCCAAGTATAAATACTGGTATCCTGAGTCCTGGGGAGATAGACGTTTCTAACCTTGAATCTCATTAGAAGGGTCCAGAGAATACACTGAGGCAGTCATGAGACCTTCTGTCCATCTCTGTGAAAGCTGGGAGTTTCCCCTGGACAAAGACAGACAAGCCAATGATTCAAACTGTGCAGAAGCAGAAGGGCTGTGACCCCTCTCTCTCTCTCTCTCCATCTCTCCCTCCACCTAACATCACAAGTTTGAAAACCACATGTGACTGCGGACCCCTCAAACCTACAGATTACTGCAGTCAGAGTAACCAGGGGAAGAAAGCCTCAAAGAAAATCCTGAGCAATGTGGACCAGCCACATACTGCACTTCGACAAGCAAAAGACTTCAAGAATATAACTTCAGCTGGAAGACCACGGCATCGCCCAGCATCACAGAATGAGTTTTTTGAAATTTATTCTGGACTCAAATCCAACCACAAATTTACTTCTCACTCTGTAATCCATTTGAGTGTGTGTGATTCTCGTATGAGTGTGCACGTAGCTGTGTGTTCCGTTTTTTTATGATTTTATTCAGATCGGGTTTCTCTTGTTAAGTTTAATAAACTCACCTCGTTCATGTATAAACTCAAGAGAACCAGTCCAATCGGTTTCTTCACCATCATACCAAAGGTAAGATGTAGAACACTCACTGAGAAGTTAAGCATATTCACTGTTTATAAAGGACAAACACTGTTGCAGTCAAATAAAGAAGAGCCACATTGACCCCTCCTCACCTGGCCATAACAATTGACCTGGCTGGGGATGGAGAGAATATGGGGATGAACTCAGCTCAGCATTAAATAGATACCAGAGGTTGTAAACCTCCTGGTTCAGCCTCAGACAATGGCCAGCGTGGGGGATGCAGATCATAGACAGGGAATGGAGTTGTGACAGAAACGGAAGATAATGGTTTCAGTCTTCTCACGATTTAAATGACAAGAACACTAACTCAGTGAAATATGGTTTATGAATCTAATAGTTGGATACAGAGACTTACCCGGGACACCAATAGTAGCGAGGATGGGATAGTAAATAAATTGAATCATCTTCAGAGCATAATAGATCCGCCATTCTAATGTTATCCAATAATAATCTGCAGTAAGATAGTCAAACCAATAGGATACACTCCTGTCCATTGTTGTAACATTCCAATCTATTGTTCAGATTCTGATCTCTCCTCCCCCTCTCTCTGCAGCCCACGGATCCCTTTTAGTGCCGGAGCTGATGGTCCCGCTAACACTTTCGGAAAACACATTGAAAGGAGTCCTGTATAAATAGAAGAGGGAAACCCTCCAGTGACACCATTCGGGTCCATGGAGACTGACATTAATTACAGTCACTGAACAAACTGGTTCAGTTAACCCCTTTCAATTCAACACTTTTGTACCACAATAAAGTAGAACATTTATCCAGTCTGCATGGGGTTTGTGAGGGTTACTGAGGGAAGGAATGGTGGAAATGACAGAATCTTTCAGTCCTCCTTGGATATGGGAGTGACGCCAGAGGTCTGGAGGATTGTCAATGTTACACCCTGTTTAAAATGGAGAGGTTGGGTTAAACCCTGGAAGTATCAGTCTAATGTTGGTGGTTGGAAACTTCGAGAGGTCATAACCCAACACAAAAATATATCTTGCTTGTAAAACACGGGATAATAAATGACAAGCAGCACGGAAAGGTGAATGAAATATCATTCCTGAAAATCTTGATCAAGTTCGTTGAGGACGTAACTGCGATTGTTTCATTAATATAATCATAGAAAGTTTAAGATACAGAAAGAGGCCACTTGGCCCATTGTGTCTGCACCGGCCGAAAAATGATCCACCTATTCTAATCCCATCTTCCAGCATTTGATCCACAGCCCTGCAGATAATGACAGTTGAGGTGAACATCCAGTTTCCTTTTCACTGAGTGGAGGGATTCTGCTTCAACTATCCTTTCAGGCAGTAAGTTCTAGACCCTCACTATAAACAGGGGATGCAGTACTGAACCCTGTGGAACGCCACTGTAAACAGTCCTCAGGTCAGTAAAATATCCGTCAACAACTACACTTTAATAAAAACAAGACATGCTGGAAATACTCAGCAGGTTTGGCAGCATCTGTGGAGAGAGAAGCAGAGTTAGCGTCACAGGTCAGTGACCCTTCATCATTGAACTGAAACGTTAACTCTGCTTCTCCCTCCACAGATGTTGCCAGACCTGCCGAGTATTTCCAGCATTTCGTGTTTTACTTCAGATTTCCAGCATCCGCAGTATTTTGCTTTTATTATAACAATTACCCTTTGTTTCTTGCCACTGAGCCCATTTTGTATTTTTGGGTGAACAAGTTTCTCCTCAACTCCCCGCTAATCCTTCTACCAAGCACTTTAAGTCACTGCCCCCCAGTCACTGATCTCTCTGCTAAGGTGAATAGACTCTTCACCTCCACTCTATGCAGGCCCCACAAAATTATGTCCCTTTCAATCAGATCTCCCTTCAGCCTTCTCTGTTCCAAGTAGAACAACCCCAGCCTATCTAATCATTCTTCATAGCTGCATTTTTCCAGTCCTGGCAAACATCCTTGTAAATCTCCTCTGTAGCCTCTCTAGTGCAATTCCATCCTTTGTTTAATTCGGTGACCAGAACTGCAGAGTACTCAGGTTGTGGCCCAACCAATGATTTATACAGTTCCAGCATAACCTCACTGCTCTTGTATTCTATCCCTCAGCTAATAAAGGAAAGGATTCCATATGCATTCTTAACCACCTTATCGACCTGACCTGCTACATTCAGGACATCAGTGGACATTGACTCCAAGGTCCCTCACTTCCTCTACACTTCTCAGTATTTTCCGATTGATTGTCTATCCCTTTGCCTTGTTTGACCTCCTCAATTACATCGTCTCATACTTAACCAGGCTGAATTCCATGTGACACTTTTTTTTTTAGATTAGAGATATAGCACTGAAACAGGCCCTTCGGCCCACCGAGTATGTGCCGACCATCAACCACCCATTTATACTAATCCTAAACTAATCCCATATTCCTACCAAACATCCCCACCTTTCCCTATATTTCCCTACCACCTACCTATACTAGTGACAATTTATAACGGCCAATTTACCTACCAACCAGCAAGTCTTTTGGCTTGTGGGAGGAAACCGGAGCACCCGGAGAAAACCCACGCAGACACAGGGAGAACTTTCAAACTCCACACAGGCAGCACCCAGAATCGACCCCGGCTCCCTGGAGCTGTGAGGCTGCAGTGCTAACCACTGCACCACTGTGCCGCCCCATCAATATTTTCTGCCATCAATATTTTCCTGCAGCCCAGTTATCCTCCTCGCCAGCTACCGCACAGCCAATCTGTGTACCATCTGCACACATCTTGATCATGCCCCCTACATGTACGTTCAAATCGTTAATATATACTACTAAAAGCTGGGGACCCAGTACTGAGCCCTGTGGAATGCCACTGGAAATAGACCTCAAGTCAGTAAAACGCCCGTCAACAATTACCCTTTGTTTCCTGCTACTGAGCCAATTTTGTATCCAGCTTTCTGCATTTCCCTGGATTCCATGGGACTGTATTTTTTTTACCTAGTATGCCACATGGGACCTTGTCAAAAGCCTTGCCAAAATCCACGGAGACCATATCATCCGCACTACCCTCATTTATCATCCTTGCGACTTGGTCGAAAAATTCAATCAAATAGTCAACAATATCTTCCCTTAACAAATCCATGCTGACTGTCCTTGATTGACCTGAGCCTTTCTAAGTGACAGTTTATCCTGTCTCTCAGAATACATTGCAATAATTTGCCCACGACTGAGGTTACACTGATTGGCCTGCAATTATTCGGTCTATCCTTTGCTCCCTTTTTAAAGAGGTACAATGTTAACAGTTCACCAATCCTCTGGCACCACACCTGTATCCAGTGAGGAATGGAAAATGATGGTCAGACCCTCTGCTATTTCCTCTCTCACTTCTTTTGACAGCCTGGAATACATTTCATCTGGCCCTGGTGATTTATCAACTTTCAAAGATGCTAATCCCATTAATACTTCCTCTCTCCCGATGTATATCACATCCAATAATTCACACTCCTCCTTAACCACAGTATCTGCATCGTTCCCCTCTTCTGTTCAGACAGATACAAAGTATTCATTAAGAACCATATCAACATCTTTCGCCCCTACTCATGTATATCCACTTATGTATATAGATTTTCAAACGGCCTGTGATCAGCTGACATTTCATAGACTTGTCATGACATGGATTAATGTGACAGTGATAGTGTGGATATGACACTGACTCAGGGACAGAAAGCAGAGAGAAGTGGTGAACAGTCATTGTTCAGACTGGATGTGGAGGGGAGTATACAGTACTGCTTCTCAGGGTTGGATTCACTCAGCGTGATATCAAGAAACGATTGAAGGCACGGGATACTGCAAAGGCTATGGGCCCTGACAATATTCCGGAAATAGTACTGAATACCTGTGCTCCAGAACTTCCGTTCCCCCATCAAACTGTTCAAGTACAGCTGCAACATTGGCATCTACCCGTCAATGTGAAAAATTGCCCAGCTATTTCCTGTACACAAAAAGCAGGACAAGTCCAACCCGGCCAATTACCGCCCCATCAGCCTATTCTCAATCATCAGTAAAGTGATGGAAGGTGTCATCGACAATGCTATCAAACAGCACTTGCTTAGCAATAACCTGCTTAGTGACGTTCAGTTTGGGTTCCGCCAGGGTCACACCGCTCCTGACCTCATTACAGCCTTGGTTCAAACATGAACAAAGGAGCTGAATTCAAGAGGTGAGGTATGAGTGACTGCCTTGACATCAAGGCAGCATTTGACTGAGTATGGCATCAAGGAGCCAGAGCAAAAATGAAGTCCGTGGGAATCAGCGGGAAAACTCTCTGCTGGTTGGCGTCATACCTAGCGCAAAGGAAGATGGTTGTGGTCGTTGCAGGTCAATCATCTCAACTCCAGGACATCACTGCAGGAGTTCCTCAGTGTAGTTTCCGAGACCCAACCATCTTCAGCTGCTTCATCAATGACCTTCCTTCAATCACAAGACCAGAAGTGGGGATGTTGGCTGATGATTGCACAATTTTCAGCACCATTCGTGACACCTCAAATCCTGAAGCAGTCTGTGTAGAAATGCAGCAGGACCTGGACAATATCAAGGCTTGGGCTGATAATTGGCAAGTATCATTCGCACTGCACTAGTGCCAGGTAATGCCCATCTCCGACAAGAGAGAATCTAATCATCTCCCTTGACATTCAATGACATTACCATAGCTGAATCCACCACTATCTACATCCTAGGGGCTACCATTGACCAGAAACTGAACAGGAGTATCCATATAAATACCATGGCTCAAAGAGCTGGTCATAGGCGAGGAATGCTGAGGCGATTAACTCACCTCCTGACTCCCCAAAGCCAGTCCACCATCTATAAGGCACAAGCCAGGAGTGTGATGGAATACTCTCCGCTTGTCTGGATGGGTGCAGCTCCAAGAACACTCAAGAAGCTCGGCACCATCCAGTACAAAGCAGCCCGCTTGATTGGCACCCCATCCACAACATTCACTCCCTCCACCAGTGGCAGCAGTGTGTACCATCTACAAAATGCACTGCAGCAACACACCAAGGCTCCTCAGACAGCACCTTCCAAACACACAACCTCTACCATATAGAAGGGCAAGGGCAGCAGATGTATGGAAACACCACCACCTGCAAGTTCCCCTCCAAGCCACACACCATGCTGATTTGAAACTATCTTGCCGTTCCTTCACTGTCGCTGGCTCAAAATACTGGAACTTCCTTCCTAACAGCACTGTGGGTGCATCTACCCCACATGGACTGCAGTGGTTCAAGAAGGCAGCCCATCACCACCTTCGCATGGGTAATTAGGGATGGGCAATAAATGCTGGCCTGGCCAGCGATGTCCACATCCCATGAATGAATTTTTAAAAATGATGCCATAGAACTGAAGGGCTGTAAAAGTTACACCCTGTTTAAAGAAGGGGAGGTTGGATAAGTTTTGTAACTATCAGCCTAATGTTGATTATTGGAAAATTCTGGAGGCCATTACCCAGCACAAAAATATTTCTTACTTGTAAAATCATGTCTTAATAAATGACAAGCAGCACGGATAGCTTCATGGAAAATCATTTCCGATAGTCTTGATAGTTTGTTGACAGAATTGTGAGTGTTAACGAGGATAGCGTGTTTCGTGTTATAGAGTCATAGAATCGTAGAAAATTTAAGGCACAGAAAGAGGTAACTTGGCCCATCGTGTCTGTACCAGCCGAAATATTATCCAACTATTCTAATCACTCCTTCCATCATTTGATCCGTAGCCCTGCAGATTATGACACTTGAGGTGCACATCCAGACTCCTTTTGAATGAGTAGAGGGTTTCTGCCTCAACCATCCTTTCATGAAGTGAGTTACAGACCCTCACTAAAAGCAGGGGACCCAGTACCAAGCCCTCTGGAACACGACTGGTAACAGTCCTCCAGTCAATACCCGTCAACAATTACCCTTTGTTTCCTGTCACCGAGGCAATTTTGTATTTCTGGGTGAACATGTTTTTCCTCAACTCACTTCTGATATTTCTGCCAATCACTTTAACTCTATGTCCCCTAGTCAATGACATTTTTGCTAGGGTGAATAGACCATTCACCTCCACTCAATGCAGGGCCCACAGAATGTTGTTCATTTCAATCAGATCTCCCCTCAATCCTTCCCTGTTCCATGAAGAACAACCCCAGCCTATCCAATCTTTCCTCATAGCTGCATTTTTCCAGTCCTGGCAACATCCTCGTAAATCTCCTCTGTACCCTCTCTAGTGCAATTGCCTCCTTTCTGTAATGTGGTTACTAGAACTGCACAACGTATTCAAGTTGTGGCCTACCCAATGATTTATACAGTTCCAGCATAACCTCCCAGCTCTTACATTCTATACCACGGCTAAAAAGGGAAATGATTCCATATGCATTCTTAACTGCCTTATTGACCTGTCCCGCTATCTTCAGGGATATGTGGGCATTCACTCCAATGTCCCTTACTTCCTCTACATTTCTCAGTATTGTCCTAGTAATCGTGTATTCCTTTGCTTGTTTGAGCTCCCCAAATGCATCACCTCACACTTATCCAGGTCGATTCCCATTTTTCTGCCCATCTGACCAGACCGTCAATATCTTCCTGCAGCCTACAGCTATCCTTCTCGCTATCCGCCACATGGCCAATCTTTGTGTCGTCTGCAAAAGTCTTGATCATACCCCCTAAATTTATGTCTAAATCTTTAATATAGACCACAGAAAGCATGGGACCCATTACTGAACCCTTTGGAATGACAATGGGGACAGTCCTCCAGTCGCAAAAATACTTGTCAATAATTACCCTGTGTTTCCTGCCACTGAGCCAATTTTGTATCCGCCTTGCTGCATTTCTCTGGATGCCATGGGATTTTATTTTTTGAACCAGTCTGTCATGTGGGACCTTGTCAGAAGCCTTGCTAAAATCCATGTAGACCACATCAACTGCGCTACCCTCATCTATATTCCTTGTAACAGCTTCAAAAAATTCGATCAATTTGGTCAAACAAGAGAGTCACTTAACACATCCATGCTGACTATCCTTGATAAACCTGTGCCTTTATAAGTGACAGTTTATCCCGTCTCTCAGAATAGATTCCAATAATTTGCCCACGACTGAGGTTAGACTGACTGGCCTGTAATTATTCAGACAATCCTTCGCTCCATTTTTAAACAGAGGTACAACGTTAGCAATTCTCCAATACTCCAGGAGCACAACTGTATCTAGTGAGATTGGGAAATGATGGTAGGCAGACCCTCTGCTATTTCCTCTCTTGCTACTTTGAACAGCCTGGGGTACATTTCATCCGGCTCTGGTGATGTTTCAACTTTCAAGGATGCTAATCCCATTAATACTTCCTCTCTCCCTATGTTTATTATATCCAATAATTCACACTTTTTCTCCTGAACGACAATATCTAAATCCCCCCTCTTTTCTGAAGACATCCGCAAAGTGCTCAATAAAGAACCATACCAATATCTTCCACATTTATACAAAGGTTACCTTTCTGATCTATTATGGGTCCTACTCTCCCCTTAGTTATCCTCTTACTCTTAATGTCTTGAGAAAACATCTTTGCGTTCACCTTGATTTTGCTTGCCAATATTATTTCATACCCTCACTTTCCTTTCCTAATTTCCTTTTTGATTTGACCCCTCCACTTTCTACACTCCTCTCGGCTTTCTGCAGTATTAAGTTCTCAGTGTCGGACAGAAGCTTTCCTTTTCTGCGTTATCCTACCCTGTCGGCTCCTTGACATCCATGGGACTCGAGATTTGGCCGCCTCACCCTTTTTCTTTGTGGGAACATGTTTATCCTGAACCTTTTGAATCTCCCCTTTGAATGCCTCCCACTGCTCTGAGACTGAACTACCTTCAAACAGCTGTTTCCAGTCCACTTTCGCTCCTGAGTTTAGTAATATTCACCTTTCCCCATTGAGAACTCTAACTCCTGATATATCTCTTGTCCTGTTCCATAATTAAGTTAAAACTAACTGAATTATGATCACTCCCACCAAAATGCTCTTCCCTGCCACTCCTTCCACCTGCCCATCTTCATTTCCAAAAACAATGTCCAGAACTGCACCCTCTGTTGTTGGACTTGCTACATCCTGGCCAAAAACGTTCTCCTGAATGCACCTCAAGATTTCTGTTCCCTTAATTATTTTCATACTAAAATTATCCCAGTTAATATTGGGGTTATTAAAATACCCTACTATTACTGCCCTATTGTTCTTGCACTTCTCAGAGACTTGCCTACATATCTGCTCTTCTATCTCCCTCGGACTGTTTGGCTGATGGGATCACACTCCCAGCAGTGAGATTGCCCCTTTTTGGTTCCTTAGCTCAATCCATATCGCCTCACTTGATGAAGCTTCCAACATATCATCCCTCCTCACAGCTGCAATAGATTCCTTAACCAAAATTGCCATTCTCCTCATTTCTTAACCGTCTCCCTATTGCGTCTGAAAACCCTGTAACCAGGAACGTTGAGCTGCCATTCCTGTCCCTCCTTAAGCCATGTTTCTGTAATAACTATGATATCATACTGCCACATGTCTATCTTTGCCCTCAGCTCATCTACTTTATTTGCTGCACTCCTTGCATTGAAATAGATACCCCTGAGCACTGCCGAACCTTTTTTTTTATTTTCTCAGCCTCATTTCCTCTGTCTTCCAGACTCATCCATTAATTTTCCACCTTCCATTTTCAGTTCTGATTTTGTCCCAGCTCAGTCTATCCTCAGGTCCTCATCCCCACTGGTAAACCAGTTTAAACCCTTCCAACAGTACTTGCAGTGTGGCCATTAAAGAGACGGGGATATCACAGGGGCAGGAATGGATGTTGGATGTCACGGGGTTTAGATGTTTGAAAAGGAATAGGGAGGGAGGTAAAAGAGGTGGGGGAGTGGCATTGCTAATCAGGGATAGTATCACAGTTGCAGAAAGGGAGGTCGTCGAGGAGGGTTTGTCTACTGAGTCATTATGGGTGGAAGTCAGAAACAGGAAAGGAGCAGTCACTTTGTTGGGAGTTTTCTGTAGACCCCCAAATGGCAACAGAGACACGGAGGAACAGATTGGGAGGCAGATTTTGGAAAGTTGCAGAAGTGACAGGGTTTTTGTCATGGGTGACTTCAACTTCCCTAATATTGATTGGAACCTCCTCAGTGTAAATAGTTTGGATGGAGAAGTTTTTGTCAGGTGTGTCCAGGAAGGTTTCCTGAATCAATATGTAGATAGGCCGACTAGAGGGGAGACTATGTTGGACTTGGTGCTTAGCAACGAACCAGGCCAGGTGGCAGATCTCTCGGTGGGAGAGCATTTCGGTGATAGTGATCATAACTCCCTGACCATAGTCATGGAGAGGGACAGGAGCAGACGGGATGGGAAAATATATAATTGGGGGAAGGGAACTTACAAGGCTATTAGGCAGGAACTGGGGAGCATAAACTGGGAAAAGATGTTTTCAGGCAAATGCACAACAGAAATGTGGAGGTTGTTTAGGGAGCACTTGCTGCGACTGCTGGATAGGTTTGGCCCGATGAGGCAGGGAAGGGATGGTAGGGTGAAGAAACCTTGGATGACAAGAGATGTGGAACAGCTAGTCAGGCGGAAGAAGGAAGCTTACTTAAGGTTGAGGAAGCAAGGATCAGACAGGGCTCTAGAGGGTTGCAAGGTAGCCAGAAAGGAACTGAAGAATGGACTTCGGAGAGCTAGAAGGGGACATGAAAAAGTCTTGGCGGGTAGGATTAAGGAATCAGCCAAGGCGTTCTACATTTATGTGAGGAACAAGAGGATGGCCAGAGTGAGGGTAGGGCCGATCAGGGATAGTGGAGGGAACTTGTGCCTGGAGTCGGAGGAGGTAGGGGAGGTCCTAAATGAATACTTTGCTTCAGTGTTCACAAGTGAGAGGAAGCTGGTCGTTTGTGAGGTCAGCGTGGAACAGGCTGATATGCTGGAACAGGTTGAGGTTAAGAGGGAGGATGTACTGGAAATTCTGAATGATATGAGGACTGATACGTCCCCGGGGCCAGACGGGATATACCCAAGGATATTACGGGAAGTGAGGGAAGAGATTGCGCGCCTTTGGCGATGATCTTTGCGTCCTCAGTGTCCACTGGAGTAGTACTGGATGATTGGAGGGTGGCAACTGTTGTTCCCTTGTTCAAGAAAGGGAATAGGGATAACACTGGGAATTATAGACCAGTCAGTCTTACGTCGGCAGTGGACAGATTATTGGAGAGGATTCTGAGAGACAGGATTTTTGATTATTTGGAAAAGCATGGTTTGATTGGAGACAGTCAGCATGGATTTGTAAGGGGCAGGCCATGCCTCACAAGCCTTATTGAATTCTTTGAAGATGTGACAAAACACATTGATGAAGGAAGAGCAGTGGATGTGGCGTATATGGATTTTAGCAAGGCGTTTGATAAGTTTCCCCATGGTAGGCTCATTCAGTAAGTGAGGAGGCATGGGATACAGGGGAAGTTGGCTGTCTGGATACAACATTGGCTGGCCCATAGAAGACAGAGGGTGGTAGTATTCAGCATGGAGCTCGGTGACCAGTGTTCTTCCGCAGGGATCTGTTCTGGGACCTCTGCCATTTGTGATTTTTATAAATGACTTGGATGAAGAAGTGGAAGGCTGGGGTAGCAAGTTTGCAGATGACACGAAGGTTGCTGGAGTTGTGGATAGTGTGGAAGGTTGTTGTAGGTTGCAACGGGCCATTGACAGGATGCAGAGCTGGGCTGAGAAGTGGCAGATGGAGTTCAACCTGGAAAAGTGTGAAATGATTCATTTTGGAAGGTCGAATTTGAATGCAGAATACCAGCTTAAAGACAGGATTCTTGGCAGTGTGGAGGAACAGAGGGATCTTGGGGTCCATGTCCATAGATCGCTCAAAGTTGCCACCCAAGTAGATAGGTTTGTTATGAAGGCACATGATGTCTTGGCTTTCATTAACAGGGGGATTGAATTTAAGAGCTGCGAGGTTATGCTGCAGCTCTATAAGGCCCTGGTTCGACCACACTTGGAACATTGTGTCCAGTTCTGGTCGCCTCATTATAGGAAGGATGTGGAAGCTTTAGAGAGGGTGCAGAGGAGATTTACCAGAATGCTGCCTGGACAGGAGGGTATGTCTTACGAAGATAGATTGAGGGAGCTAGGGCTTTTCTCATTGGAGCGAAGAAGGATGAAAGTTGACTTGATAGAGGGATACAAGATGATGAGAGGCATAGACAGAGTGGATCGCCAGAGACCTTTTCACAGGTGGAAAGGGCTATCACCAGGGGGCCTAATTTTAAGGTGATTGGAGGAAGGTTTCGGGGAGATGTTAGAGGTAGGTTCTTTACACAGAGAGTGGTGGGTGCGTGTAATGCGTTGCCAGCGGTGGTAGTAGAAGCAGATACATTAGGGACATTTAAGCTACTCATGGATAGGTACATGGATGATAGTAGATTGAAGGGTAGGTAGTTAGTTTGATCTTAGAGTAGGTTAAAGTTTCGGCACAACATCGAGGGCCGAAGAGCCTATACTGTGCTGTACTGTTCTCTGTTCTATTTTCTAAAACGTTCCGCAAGGAATCCAGTCGTGGCTCTGTTCACGTGCAACCCGTTCGGCCTGTAAAAGTCCCATCTCCCCCAGAGCAGGTCCCAGAGTCCCAGGAATATGAATCTCTCCCTCCTGCAGCAACTTTCCAGCGAGGTATTCATCTGCCTTATCTGGCTATTTCTATACTAGATTGCACCTGGCACTGCGAGTAATCTGGAGAATTCCACTTTTTGACTATGTTTGAGGTCCTGCTTGCTAATTTCTTCCCCACCTCCCTAAATTTTGACTGCGAGATCACATCCCTCTTTCTACCTATGTCATTGGTTCCCATGTGGTCCACGACGTCTGGCTGTTCCCCTCCTGCTTCAAGATGTTCTGCCGTTGCTGACTGAGGTCCTTGACCCTGGTACCAGGGAGGCAGCACACCATCCTGTATTCACGTCTGTGGCCACAGAAACGCCTGTCTGTTCCCCTGACTATTGACTCACCTATCACTATGGCTCTTCCATTCATCCCTGTATCCCACACTGCAGCTCAACCACCCGTGGCGCCATGGACTTGGCTCTGGCTGTACTCCCGAGGTGAAGCATCGCTTTCCTCAGCATTCGGAACTGAATACCTGTTTTTTTTTCAGATGAGAGATCCAGCACTGAAACAGGCCCTTCGGCCCACCGAGTCTGTGCCGAACATCAGCCAACCATTTATACTAATCCTACACTAATCCCATATACCTACCAAACATCCCCACCTGTTCCTAGATTACCCTGCCACCTACCTATACTCGTGACAATTTATAATGGCCAATTTACCTATCAACCTGCAAGTCTTTTGTCTTGTGGGAGGAAACCGGAGCACCCGGAGAAAACCCACGCAGACACAGGGAGAACAATGCTGAAACTGAACAAACTGGTATATGAGAAGGAAGAATATGTAGGCTTATTGGAAAAAGGCAGAGGATGGGATTAGGATAATTGCTCATTCGGAGAGCCACAGCAGACACGATGGGCTGAATAGCTCCTCTTTGCTGTAATAATTCTGATTGTTTTATTGCAGGAGGATGACCACGGGGACGCTGTGATGGGGCGACTCAGATGGGTGTAATGGTGGAGAATGTGGGATCCATGGTGGGAAAGGGAAGTCGTCCTATGGGAACTGGTATCTTAGCAAGGACTCTCCGACAGCCAATCCGGGTGGAAGGCATCCAGGAAATATCCTCCCTGCCTCCTTCTCCTCCTCCTCCTGAGGTAGCCTCTGGATTTCTGATGCCAATGCCTGTGTCATCATGATGCTGTTGATATGAAGGGTGCAGCAGAACACCATGAACTTTGACACCTGCTCCAGTGTGTACTGGAGGGCCACCCCCGAGCGGTTCAGACATCAGAAACATTGCTTCATCACACCGATGGTCTGTTCCACCATGTTCCTGGTGACTCCATTGCTCACGTTATACACAAGTTAATTGTGTGAGGTTGGTTGACGGTCGGAGGTGGTTTGGGGATGTAGAAACATGAGCGGTGTCTAGAGGGGGATTGTCTTTGTTGCGATTAGCCACATTATTGTTTTCCATGGAGCCCCGAAGTGTTGGGACCGGCTGACTGCTTCAGAATGAAGGTCTGGTGGCTGCTGACAGGATAATGGACATTCACCAACATGATGTACCGGGCATGCACACACACCAACTGTACATTAATGGAGTGAGAGTTTTTCCAGTTCCTGTACCTCTCCCCGTTGACATGGGGGCCCCGCAGAGCCACCTACACCATCAGAAATCCCGCTATCCTGACAAAGCCAAGGGATCTCTCATCCTGATTCTCCCTGCTGAGGGAGTAAATGATGACATCGATGCTCACCCTCACCTCCCAGAATTATCAATGGACAATAGACAGGCCTAGTAACTACTAGTCAGTTCGTGTAACATCAGTGGCAGGTAAGGTTGTAGAAATAATAATCAGGGAAAAAGGACAACACACACTTGGAGAGGTTTGAGTTAATTAAGGATTGTCAACACGGATTTCCAAAAGGCAGATTATGCTTAATGAACTAATGGAATTTATTTCGATCATCAGAGAAGGTTGATGATGGGAATGTGATGGATGCCGTCTACCTGGATTTTATGAAATTATTTGATGAAGAACCAAACAAAAGCTTGATTAACAAAATTGAAGTTCAGGGAATAGCATCCAATTAGATCAAAAATGTCCAAAGGACAGCAAAAAGAAAAATGTGTGAAATGGTTGTTTTTCAGACTGCAGGATGGTAGACAGTGATGTTCCCCAAGGATCAGTGCTCGGAACGCTGATCTTTTTTCCCTTGATATATATAAATGACTTGTACCTTGGAATGCAGAGTAGCGTTTCAAAATTTCCCGATGATACCAATCTTGTAGGTGTGGTAAACAGGGGGGATGATACAAACCTTCTGCAACAGGACATTGATAGGCTGGCAGAATGGACAGAGAAGTGGCAGGTGGAATTTAATACAGAGGAGTGTGAGGTGATGTATTTCGTCAGAAGTAATAGGAAGGCAATATAGACTCAATGACACAGTTCTGAACGTTGTGCAGGAATAGAGGGACCTGGGCCTCCATATGCATTCGTCTTTGAAGGGACTAGGAAATATCAGGAGGGTGTTTAGCAAAGCATCTCAGATCTTGGGCTTCATCATTAGAGGCAAAGATACAAAAGCAGGGAAGTTATGCTGAAACGTTATAAAGCTTTGGTTAGGCCCCAACTGGAGAACTTTGTCCAGTTCTGGTCACCACACGTTACGAAGGACGTGAAGGTCCCTGAGAGGGCGCAGAGGAGATTTAACAGAAAGGTTCCAGGGATGGCGGGGTTTTAGTTACAAGGTTTGAGAAAGGAAGTTTGAGGACTCGTCTACTGAGGTAGTATGGGCCGAGGTTCGAAACAGGAGAGGTGAGGTCACCCTGTTGGGAGTCTTTTATAGACCTTCAAATAGTTCAAGAGATGTAGAGGAAAGGATAGCGAAGATGATTCTCGACAGGGGCGACAGTAACAGGGTAGTGGTTATGGGGGTCTTTAACTTTCCAAATATCGATTGGAAATACTAAAGTTCGAGTACTTTAGATGGGTCAGTTTTTGTCCAGTGTGTGCAGGAGGGTTTTCTGACACAGTATGTAAACAGGCCAACCAGGGGCGATGCCACATTGGATTTGGTACTGGGTAATGAACCTGGCCAGGTGTTAGATTTAGATGTAGGTGAGCACTTTGGTGATAGTGATCACAATTCGATTCGGTTTACCTTAGCGATGGGCAGGGACAGGTATATACCGTAGGGCTAAAGTTATAGCTGGGGGAAAGGAAATTATGACGCGATTAGGCAAGATTTAGGATGCATAGGATGGGGAAGGAAACTGCAGGGGATGGGAGCAATCGAAATGTGGAGCTTATTCAAGGAGCAGCTACTGCGTGTCCTTGATAAGTATGTACCTGTGAGGCAGGGAGGAAGTTGTCGAGTGAGGGAGCCGTGGTTTACTAAAGAAGTTGAAGCGCTTGTCAAGAGGAAGAAGAAGGCTTATGTTCGGATGAGAAGTGAAGGCTCAGTTAGGGCGCTTGAGAGTTACAAGCTCGCCAGGAAGGATCGGAAGGGAGAGCTAAGAAGAGCCAGGAGAGGACACGAGAAGTCATTGGCGGATAGGATCAGGGAAAAACCCTAATGCTTTCTATAGGTATATCAGGAATAAAAGAATGACCAGAGTTAGATTAGGACCAATCAAGGATAGTGGTGGGAAGTTGTGTGTGGAATCAGAGGAGGTAGGGGAAGTGTTAAATGAATATTTTGCGTCAGTATTTACAGTAGAGAAAGAAAATGTTGTCGAGGAGAATACTGAGACTCAGGCTACTAGGCTAGATGGGATTGAGGTTCACAAGGAGGAGGTGTTATCAATTATGGAAAGTGTGAAAACAGATAAGTCCCCTGGGCCAGATGGGATTTATCCCAGGATTCTCTGGGAAGCTAGGGAGGAGATTGCAGAGCCTTTGTCCTTGATCTTTATGTCGCCATTGTCGACAGGAATAGTCCCGGAAGACTGGCGGATAGCAAATGTTGTCCCCTTGTTCAAGAAGGGGAGTAGAGACAGCCCTGGTAATTATAGACCTGTGAGCCTTACTTCGGTTGTGGGTAAAATGTTGGAAAAGGTTATAAGAGACAGGATTTACAATCATCTTGAAAAGAATAAGTTCATTAGCGCCAGTCAGCACGGTTTTGTGACGGGTAGGTCGTGCCTCACAAACCTTATTGAGTTTTTCGAGAAGGTGATCAAACAGGTGGATGTGGTGTATATGGATTTCAGTAAGGCGTTTGATAAGGTTCCCCACGGTAGGCTATTGCAGAAAATACGGAAGTATGGGCTTGAAGGTGTTTTAGAGCTTTGGATCAGAAATTGGCTAGCTGAAAGAAGACAGAGGGTGGTGGTTGATGGCAAATGTTCATCCTGGAGTTTAGTTACGAGTGGTGTACCGCAAGGTTCTGTTTTGGGGCCACTGCTGTTTGTCATTTTTATAAATGACCTGGAAGAGGGTGTAGAAGGGTGGGTTAGTAAATTTGCGGATGACACTAAGGTCGGTGGAGTTGTGGAGAGTGCCGAAGGATGTTGTAGGGTACAGAGGGACATAGATATGCTGCAGAGCTGGGCTGAGAGATGGAAAATGGAGTTTAATGCGGAAAAGTGCGTGGTGATTCACTTTGGAATGAGTAACAGGAATGCAGAGTACTGGGCTAATGGGAAGATTCTTGGTAGTGTAGATGAACAGAGAGATCTTGGTGTCCAGGTGCATAAATCCCTGAAGGTTGCTACCCAGGTTAATAGGGCTGTTAAGAAGGCATATGGTGTGTTAGCTTTTATTTGTAGGGGGATCGAGTTTCGGAGCCACGAGGTCATGCTGCAGCTGTACAAAACTCTGGTGAGACCGCACCTGGAGTATTGCGTGCAGTTCTGGTCACCGCATTATCGGAAGGATGTGGAAGCTATGGAAAGGGTGCAGAGGAGATTTACTAGGATGTTGCCTGGTATGGAGGGAAGGTCTTACGAGGAAAGGCTGAGGGACTTGAGGTTGTTTTCGTTGGAGAGAAGGAGGAGGAGAGGTGACTTAATAGAGACATATAAGATAATCAGAGGGTGAGATAGGGTGGATAGTGAGAGTCTTTTTCCTCGGATGGTGATGGCAAACACGAGGGGACATAGCTTTAAGTTGAGAGGTGATAGATGCCGGACAGAAGTCAGAGGTAATTTCTTTACTCAGAGTAGTAGGGGCGTGGAACGCCCTGCCTGCAACAGTAGTAGACTCGCCAACTTTACGGGCATTTAAGTGGTCATTGGATAGACATATGGATGAAAATGGAATAGTGTAGGTCAGATGGTTTCACAGGTCGGCGCAACATCGAGGGCCGAAGGGCCTGTACTTCGCTGTAATGTTCTAATTCTAATTCTAATGGTTAGTTTGGAGAAGATGGAGTTGGTCTCCCTGGAGTAAAGGAGACTGAGAGAGATTTGATAGTGGTGTACAAGATTATGATAGGCTTAGATACGATTGACAAGGAAAAACTGTTCCCATTAACTGATGAAACACAGATTCACGGACACAGATGGAAGGCTTTGGGTAAGAGATGCAGGGGGAATATGAGCAAGAACGTTTTTACACAGTGGATGGTAATGAGCTGGAACTCACTGTCCATGAGGATGGTGGAAGCCGAGACAATCAAAGATTTCAAAAGGAATCTGGATGGACACCTGAAGGAAATGAACTTGCAGGGATAGGGGAATTGAGTGGGGGATTGGGACTGACTGGATCGTTCCAGAGAGAGCTGGCATGGAGGGGCCGACTGGCCACCTTCTGTGTCGTAAACATCTCTATCACTCTCTGTGACTCTATGTTGGATATGTCTCCTGCTCCTGTCTGGAAAGATCCAGAAACATAGAAGTTCACTGAAACTGTGACCTTAACGGGCACTGACAGCTCTGTGCTCACCCTGGTGTGAGGCTCCAGGTCATGTTACAGGAGGTGACACAGCTCTGTGACCACCTCTTTATTGAATCAGAGTCACCTCACACATTGCTCCTGGGTCAGGTGTAGGTAGGAAAAGTGCTCTTGGAAAACCAGGGGTGAGTAGGGCAGAGCCCCCTACTCCTCCCTCTTTATAGAGCTTCCCTTCTCTGCAGCCTCTGCTCCATTTGTTGTTCATGTTACAGACCCAGAGACACTGTAACTACAGTCCCCATTGCTTGTCAAGACCTGGGTCACCAAATCCTCTGTCCTCCCTGCATGTCTGTAGCAGCTCACATCACAATCTCCAGAAAACCATCCACAGAACCGCCACTAACATTACAATAGCAGAAGTAAGTCAAAAGTCCCTCACCTGTAAGTTGGACGCCTGGTCCTTTTAAATAACACGAGAGGGGGTTCCTCGTGCTGCTAAATGTATGTTCAGCTGAGAGTGACTAACACAGGTGGTCAGTGGACATGCACAGACCAAGTTTCAAAGAAGTACATCAAAGCTGTCAGAATGGCTGATCTACGTCAATGCAAACCCTTCCTCACACTAACAGCACATGCATGGTATACCCAGGCTAGGTCCCTGCCCAGCACGGGGCACCGCCAAGGAGAGATAGAGAGGGAAGGAAATTCACTTTAAAGGGGGACATGGAAACAGATTTGAAGGCAAAGGTTTTTCTAGAATATGTCAATGTACAGGGGAATTGGACTAATGGAGGGGTGAGGCCATGGATGGAGTTCAAACACAAGAATGAGAATATTAAAATTAAGATGCTGCCAGACCGGGAGCCAATGTAGATCAGTGAGCACAGGGGTAATGGGTGATCGGGATTTGCTGTGAGTTAGAATACAGGCAGCGGAGTTCTGGATGGGCTGTGGTTTACATATATTTATAACTGGGAGGGTGACCAGGATAGAATTGGAATAGTCAAGTGTGGATTTAACAATGACAGGGATGAGGGTTTATGCAGCAAATGGGCTGAGGCAGAGGTGGTGATGGGTGATATTACAGAGGTGGTAGTAGGTAGGGTTGGTGATGGAGAGAATACGGAGATGAACTCAGCTCAGGATTAAATATAACAGATGTTGTAATCAGTCTGGTTTGCGTCAGATATTGGGCAGGGTGGGGTATGCTGTTGACTGATTGGAGATGGACTTCGTGATGGAGACCAATTACATTGGCTTCAGTCTTCCCAAAATTTGCATTGCAGAACAACATTTCAGTGAAATAGGGTTTACAGATCTCCTAGCCTGAAATAGAGACAGCAACAGCAGCAAAGATGAGAGAGTAAATGACAAGAACTGTAATACAGTGAGAAATGGTTTATCGAGCTCATAGCTGGAGATATTCACCAGGAACACAACGGCAGCAAGAAGGGCAGAGTAAATGACAGGAGCAGTAATAAACTTAAACATGACTTCTGGAATTAATAGCTTGACAGAGGGACTTACCAGGGACACCAATAGCAGCCAGGATGGGATAATAAATGTATTGAATAATAATCAGTGCACGATAGATACGAGTGTTTAATGAGTACCGATCATAATTTGTAGAAAGACAGTAAAGCTCCGAGGATAAACTCCTGTCCATTGTTGTAATATTCCAATCTATTGTTCTCAGTCGCTGTCCAATTGTTGTAACATTCCAATCTACTGCTCTCAGAATCTGATCCATTGTTTTAACATTCCGATCTATTCTCCTCAGATTCGAATCTATCCTCTCTCTCTCTCTCTCTCTCTCTCTCTCTCCAACTCTCTCTCTCTCTCTCTCTCTCTCTCCAACTCTCTCTCTCTCTCTCTCTCTCTCTCTCTCCAACTCTCTCTCTCTCTCTTTCTCTCTCTCTCTCTCTCTCTCTCTCTCTCTGAATCTGCTGATCTCTGTTAGTGCTAATTTTCCCGCTGACACTATGATATAACACATTGAAAGGAACCCCTTATTAATAGAGGATGGAAAACTTCCAGTGACACAATTAGGGTCCATGGAGACTGACATTAATTACAGTCACTGAACAAACAGATTCAGTTAACCCTTTTCAATCCAATAATTTTTGTACCACAATAAACCCGACCATTTACCCGGTCTGGATGTGGAGAATGATGGTTGCTGTGGGAAGGATTGGTGCTAACAGCAGAGGCATTGGCCAGAATTTTCCAATCCCCCTTAGATAGGGGCGTGATGACAGAATTCCACAGGCTCACCACTCTCTGGGTGAAAACATTTCTCCTCTTCTCAGTCCTGAAAGTTTTATCCTTAGACTATCACCCCTGGATCTGGACTCCCCCACCATCGGGAACATCCTTCCTTCATTTGTCCTGTCAAGCCCTTTTAGAATTTTATAGATTTCTATGAGATCCCTCCTCACTCTTCTGAACTCCAGCGACTTTAATCCGAACTGACTCAATCTCTCCTCATACGTCAGTCCCGCCATCACAGGAAACAGTCTGGTTTTCCTTCGCTGCACTCCCTCAATAGCAAGAACATCCTTCCTCAGATAAGGAGACTAAAACTGCACACAATATTGCCGCTGTGGCCTCACCAAGGCCCTGTATAATTGCAGCAAGACATCCCTGCTCCTGCACTCGAATCCTCTTGCTATGAAGGCCAACATACCATTTGCCTTTTTTACTGCCTGTTGCACCTGCATTCTAACTTTCAGCGACTTATGTACGGGAACACCCAGGTCTCATTGCATCGTCCCCTCTCTCAGTTTATAGCCGTTCAGATATTAATTTGCCTGCCTGATTTTGCTATCAAAGTAGATAACCTCACATTTATCCACAATGTACTGCATCTGCCATGCATTTGCCCACTCGCTCAACCTGTCCCTATCACTCTGAAGCCTCTCTGCATCCTCCTCACAACTCACCCTCCCACCCAGTTTTGTGGCATCTGAAAATTTGGAGATATTACAATTAGTTCCCTCCTCTAAATCATTAATATATATTGTGAATAGCTGGGGTCCTAACACTGATCCCTGTGGTACCCCACGAGTCACTGCCTGCCATTCAGAAAAAGACCGGTTTACTCCTACACTTTGTTTCCTGTCTGCCAAGCAATTTTCTATTCATCACAATACATTACCTCCAATCCCATGCGCTTTAATTTTACACCCTAATCTCTTATGTGGGACTTTGTTGAGAGCCTTCTGAAAGTCCAAATAAACACATCCACTGGCTCCCCGTCATCAACTCTACTGGTTACATCCTCGAAGAATTCTAGTAAATATGTCAAGCAAGATTTCCCTTTCGTAAATCCGTGCTGCCTCTGTCCGATTCCACCACTGTTCTGAAAATGCTGTACTATAAAACCTTTGAGAATGTGCTATAGAATTTTCCCCACTACCAACGTCCGGCTGCCTGGTATATAATTCCATGTTTTCTCTCTACCTCCCTTTTTAAAATAGTGGGGTTACATTATCTATCCTCCAATCTGTAGGAACTGCTTCAGAGTCCATAGAATCTTGAAAGATGACCACCAATGCATCCACTATTTCTAGGGCCACTTCCTTAAGTACTCTGGGACTTCTTAAGTACTTCTTAACCCTAGTCCCATGCGGGACCTTATCAAAAATCCTCATCTACACATCTGGTCACCTCCTTGAAAGATTCAGTCAAATTTTGAGATATGATCTCCCTCTGACAAAGCCTGACTATCCCTGATTAATCCCTGCCTCTTCATGTGGAGATTAATCCTGTCTGTCAGATTTTTTCTCCAGTAGTTTCCATACCAATGCTGTTCGACTCACTGGCCTGTAATTACATGATTTATCACCGCTTCTTGAATAATGTTAACACATTCACTATTCGCCAGTCCTCTGGCACCTCTCCTGTGGCCAGAGAAGTGGTAAAAACAATTGACTCTGAGAAAAAGAAATCATTTCATTGCAGATTTTATTGGGGTTTTCACTGCTAGAACACTAAAATGTCCACATTCGAAGCCAGTACCTGCTGAATCCAGAGCACACGAACATATGAACATACGAATTAAGAGCAGGAGTAGGCCACTCGGCCCCTCGAGCCTTCTCTGCCATTCAATAAGATCATGGCTAATCTGACTGCAAACTCGACTCCACAATCCCACTTACCCCGATATCCTTTCACCCCCTTTCTTATCAAAAATCTATCTACCACTGCCTTAAAAAATATTGAAAGACCCTGCTTCCACTTCCTTTTGAGGAAGAGAGTTCCAAAGACCCACGACCCTCTGAGAAAAAGCAATTCTCCTCTTTCATGTTTTAAAAGTGCGACCCCTTATTGTTAAATAGTAACCCCGAATTCTAGATTCTCTCACAAGAGGAAACATCCTTTCCACATCCACCCTGTCAAGATCCCTCAGGATCATAAATGTTTCAATCAAGTCGCCTCATACTTTTCTATACTGCAGCGGATACAAGCCTAGCCTGCCCATTCTCTCTTCATAAGACAATCCACCCATTTCAGGTATTAGTCTAGTAAACCTTTCCTGATCTGATTCCAATGCATTTGCATCCTTCCTTACATAAGGTGACCAATATTGTACACAGTCCTCCAGTTGTGATCTCACCAATGCCCTGTTTAGCTGAAGCATATCTCCTTACTTTTGTATTCAGTTCCCCTCACAATCAACAACATTGCATTAGCTTTCCGAAGGAATTGCTGTACCTGCATACTAGCCTTGCGCGATCCGTGCACTAGGACACCCAGATTCCTCTGCATCTCAGAGCTCTGTAATCTCTCTCCATTTAGATAATATGCTTCTTTTCACTCTCTCTGTCAAAATGAACAATTTCCCACTTTCCCACATTGTACTCCATTTGCCCACCCACTTAACCTATCTATATTCCTTTGTCGCCTCCTTCTGTCCTCTTCACAACTTACTTCCCTATCTATCTTTGTGTCATCAGCAAATTTAGAAACCATACCTTCGGTCCCTTCATCCAAGTCATTTATATAAATTGTAAAAAGTTGAGACCACATCACAGATCCCTGTAGCACACCACTCGTTACATCTTGCCAACCAGAAAATGACCCATTTTTGCCTACTTTGTTTCCTGTTTGCTGGCAGGACTCGGAGGGCGGAGTTCTGGAGCAGTGAGCATGCAAAAAAACATATCTCGGGCATTCTCGGAGCAGACTCGGAGGGCGGAGTTCCGGAGCGGTGAGAATATAAAAAAACCTATCTCGGGGATTCGCAGAGCAGGCTCGGAGGGCGAAGTTCCAGAGCGGTGAGTATATAAAAAAACGTATCTCGGGGATTCGCGGAGCAGGCTCGGAGGGCGAAGTTCCAGAGCGGTGAGTATATAAAAAAACGTATCTCGGGGATTCGCGGAGCAGACTCGGAGGGCGGAGTTCCAGAGCGGTGGATTCACAGAGTACGTTCGCTCGGGTGGGAATAAAAAACTGAAAAAGTGAAGTCACAGGAAGGCTGTGACCTGATTGGCTGGTAGGGAATCTGCACCGAATTTGAAAATAAAACTAATAAAATTTGATTAAAACACTGATTAACTAATTAATAAGTAGAGTAACTAAACCAGAGGGAGGAGATTACTGTATTTAGACAGCATTTAATATTTATTGCAGAAAGTTAGGACCAGGGACCACACAGTGAAGTATATCATAATTTAGTAAGGATTTAATAAGTATTTATTTATTTTATATCAATTAACTAATTAGTGATAGAAATGTCAGTTAGAGGGGTGAAGTGCTTCACCTGTGAGATGTGGGAAGTCCGTGATGCTTCCAGCGTTCCGGGCGACTACATCTGCAGGAAGTGTATCCAGTTGCAGCTCCTCACAGACCACATGGATCGGTTGGAGCGGCAACTGGATGCAGTTAGGAGCATTCAGGTGGCTGAAAGCGTCATAGACAGGAGTTTTAGAGAAGTGGTTACACCCAAGGTGCAGGCAGATAGATGGGTGACCGTCAGCAGGGGCAGGCAGTCAGTGAAGGATTCCCCTGTGGTTATCCCCCATCTAACAGGTATACCGTTTTGGATACTGTTGAGGGGGATGGCCTATCAGGCGAAAACAGCAGCAGCCAGAGCAGTGGCACCACGGCTGGCACTGTTGTTCAGCAGGGAGGGACAAAGCACAGAAGAGCAATAGTTATAGGGGACTCTAAAGTCAGGGGCACAGATAGGCGCTTCTGTGGACGTGGAAGAGACTCCAGGATGGTATGTTTCCTCCCTGGTGCCAGGATCAAGGATGTATCTGAACAGACAGGGGACATTCAGAAGGGGGAGGGTGAACAGCCAGAGGTTGTGGTACACATCGGTACCAACGACATAGGCAGGAAGAGTGATGAGGTCCTGCAGTGGGAGTTTAGGGAGTTAGGTAGTAAGTTAAAAAACAGGACCTCTAGGGTTGTAATCTCTGGATTACTCCCTGTGCCACGTGCCAGTGAGGGTACAAATAGGAAGATAGTGCAGCTAAACACGTGGCTGAGCAGCTGGTGTGGAAGGGAGGGTTTCAGATATCTGCACCATTGGGCTCTCTTCAGGGACAGATGGGACCTGTACAAGAAGGACGGGTTGCATCAAAACTGGAGGGGCACAAATATCCTGGCTGCAAGATTTGCTAGCGTCACTCGGGAGGGTCTAAACTAGTGTGGCAGGCGGGTGGGAACCAGTGCAGTAGCACAGCGAGTGAAGTAAATGAGGAGGACATAGTAAATAAGGCCTGTAGGACTTAGAGGAAGAGCAGGCAGGGAGATGTGTCTGTGCACAGCGGGACTGGTGGTCTGAAGTGCATTTGTTTCAACGCGAGAAGTATAACAGGTAAGGCAGATGAAATTAGAGTTTAGACTAGTACCTGGAAATATGATGTTGTTGCTGTTACAGAGACTTGGTTAAGGGTGGGGCAGGATTGGCAGCTAAATGTACCAGGCTTAAGAAGCTTCAGGCGGGATTGAGGGGGATGTAAAAGGGGTGGGGGAGTTGCATTGCTGGTTAAGGAGAATATCACAGCTGTACTGTGGGAGGACACCTCAGAGAGGTCATGCAGCGAGGCAATATGGGTGGAGCTTAGGAATAGGATGGGTGCAGTCACGATGTTGGGGGTTTACTACAGGCCTCCCAACAGCCAGCGGGAGGTAGAGAAGCAGATATGTGGACAGATTTTGGAAAGATGTAATGTTAACAGGGTTGTAGTGGTGGGTGACTTTAACGTCCCCAATATTGACTGGGACTCACTTAGTGCTAGGGGCTTGGATGGGGCAGAATTTGTGAGAAGCATCCAGGAAGGCTTCTTGAAACGGTATGTAGATAGTCCAACCAGGGATGGGGCCATTCTGGACCTGGTATTGGGGAATGAGCCCGGCCAGGTGGTCGAGGTTTCAGTGGGGGATCATTTCGGGAGCAGTGACCATAATTCCATAAGTTTTAAAATGCATGTGGATAAGGATAAGAGTAGTCCTCAGGTGAAGGTGCTAAATTGGGGGAAGGCTAATTATAACAATATTAGGCAGGAACTGAAGAATTTAGATTGGGGCTGGCTGTTTGAGGGTAAATCAACATCTGACATGTGGGAGCCTTTCAAGCGTCAGTTGATTCGAATCCGGGACCAGCATGTTCCTGTAAGGAAGAAAGACAAGTTTGGCAAGTTTTGGGAAGCTTGGATAACACGGGATATTGTGAGCCTAGTCAAAAAGAAAAAGGAAGCATTTGTAAGGGCTGGAAGGCAAGGAACAGCTGAAGCACTTGAGGAATATAAGGATAGTAGGAAGGAACTTAAGCAAGGAGTTAGGAGGGCTGAAAGGGGTCATGAAAAGTAATTGGCGAACAGGATTAAGGAAAATCCCAAGCCTTTTTATAAATGTATAATGAGCAAGAGGGTAACCAGGGAAAGGGTTGGCCAACTCCTTGACAGCGATGGGAATCTATGCGTGGAGCCAGAGGAAGTGGGTGAGGTGCGAAATGAGTACTTTGCATCAGTATTCACCAAGGAGAAGGAGTGGGTGATAAGCCGAGGGAAGGGAGTGCAGATAGTCTCAGTCATCTCATTATCAAAAAGGAGGAGGTGTTGGGTGTCTTGCAAAGTATTAAGGTAGATAAGTCCCCAGGGCCTGATGGGATCTACCCTAGAATACTGAGGGAGGCAAGAGAAGAAATTGCTGGGGCCTTGACAGAAATCTTTGCATCATCACTGGCAACAGGGGAGGTCCCAAAGGGCTGAAGAATAGTCAATGCTGTTCCTTTGTTTAAGAAGAGGGGTAAGGATAATCCAGGAAATTATAGGCCGGTGAGCCTTATGCCAGTGGTAGGGAAACTATTAGAGAGGATTCTTTGGGGCAGGATTTACTCTTATTTGGAAACAAATGAAATTATTAGCGAGAGACAGCATGGTTTTGTGAGGGGGAGGTCGGGTCTTACTAATTTGATTGAGTTTTTTGAGAAAATGACGAAGATGATTGATGAGGGAAGGGTGGTGGATGTTGTCCATATGGACTTTAGTAAAGCCTTTGACAAGGTCCCGCATGGCAGACTGGTGCAGAAGGTGAAGTCACACGGGATCAGAGGTGAGCTGGCAAGATGGATACAGAACTGGCTTGGTCACAGAAGACAGAGGGTAACAGTGGATGGGTGTTTTTCTGAATGGAGGGATGTGACAAGTGGTGTTCCACAAGGATCAGTGCTGGGACCTTTGCTGTTTGTAGTATATATAAATGACTTGGAGGAAAATGTAGCTGGTCTGATTAGTAAGTTTGCAGATGACACAAAGGTTGGTGGAGTTGCAGATAATGATGAGGATTGTCAGAGGATACAGCAGGATATAGATCGGTTGGAGACTTGGGCAGAGAAATGGTACATGGAGTTTAATCCAAACAAATGTGAGGTAATGCATTTTGGAAGGTCTAATGCAGGTGGGAGGTATTCAGCAAATGACAGAACCCTTAGGAGTATTGATAGGCAGACAGATCTGGGCGTACAGGTCGACTGGTCACTCAAAGTGGCAACGCAGGTGGATAAGGTGATCAAGAAGGCATACGGCATGCTTGCCTTCATCGGTCGGGGCATAGAGTATAAAAATTGGCAAGTCATGTTGCAGCTGTACAGAACCTTAGTTAGGCCACTCTTAGAATATTGTGTGCAATTCTGGTCGCCACACTACCAGAAGGACGTGGAGACTTTGGACAGGGTACAGAGGAGGTCTACCAGGATGTTGCCTGGTCTGAAGGGCATTAGCTATGAGGAGAGGTTGGAAAAACTCGGATTGTTTTCACTGGAACGACGGAGGTGGAGGGGCGACATGATAGAGGTTTACAAAGTTATGAGCGGCATGGACAGACTGGATAGTAAGAAGCTTTTTCCCAGGGTGAAAGAGTCAGTTACTCTGGACATAGGTTTAAAGTGCGAGGGGCAAAGTTTAGAGTGGATGTGCGAGGTAGGTTTTTGACACAGAGGGTGGTGAGTACCTGGAACTTGCTGCCGGTGGAGGTGGCGGAAGCAGATACGACAGTGACGATTAAGAGACATCTTGACAAATATATGACTAGGAAGGGAATGGAGGGATATGGGCCCCGTAATTGCAGAAGGTGTTAGTTTCGGCAGGCATCAAGATCGGCGCAGGCTTGGAGGGCCGAATGGCCTGTTCCTTTGCTGTACTGTTCTTTGTTCTTTGTTCTTGTTCAATCCTCTATCAATGCCAGTGTGTTACCCCCTCCACTATAAGCTTTTAATTTCCACATTAACCTTTGATCTGGCACCTGATCAAATGCTTTCTGGAAATCTAAGTACAGTACATCCACTGGTTCCCCTTTCTCCACAGCACATGTTACTACTTCGAAGAACTCCAACAAATTGATTGAACATGATTCCCCTTTCAGAAGACCATGCTGACTCTGCCTGATTACTTTGATTTTTTTTCTAACTGTCTGCGATTACGTTTTTAATAATTACGTCTCACATTTCCCGCAAGAGAGATGTGAAGCTAACTGGCCTGTAGTTTCTGTCTCCCTCCCTTGTTGAATAAAGGAGTTACATTGGCAAAAAGGAGTGACATACAGAGTGAAGTAACTCGGGACATGTTAAAAGCTCTCTCTGTTGAAAAGTTGAGTAATGTAGCTGGACAGTTCGGGATTACTCTCTGGCCAAAAGCTAGGAAACCCGAATTCCTAAGACTTGTGGCCAACCAGTTTTCACTTGAAGCTGAATACTCAAGCAGGTTTAGATCACTAACAGGTTGGGTATTGTTCGCTAAGGTAAAACTAGAACAGAATAGACTAGAATTAGAATTCCAGAGAGAGCAAGAAAGAGCAGCGTGATTGTCAAGAAAGGGAAAAAATAAGAGTGTTCCAGAAGGAGAAGGAGGAAAGGGAGTTAAGGCGGCTCAAACAACTAGAGGAAGACCCAGTACACCTAGTGAAGACACAGCTAGTGAGGGAGCTGCCCCTCGCCCAGGTCAATGTGCTGAGCTCTTAAAGTTCTCCCAGTTCATTCTAAAGTTGAATGAGGAGGATGTGGCAGAATTTTGCATCACTTTTGAAAAGCTTGCAAAGCAGCTGAAATGGCTGGCAGAGAACTAGATACTGTTTTTACAAAACAAAGTAACAGGAAAAGCCCATGAGGTTTATTCATTGTTGTCAGATGAAAATTCATCAGATTATGAGATAGCTAAAAATTCTATCTTGGGCGCATATGAGATAGTACCAGAGGTGCACCAGCAAAAATTCCAAACTCTCCGAAAGCAGCCTGACTAAACTGCCTCGAGTCTGAATGAGTTAAGCAGCTTAGGAACATAGGAGCAGAAGTAGGCCATTCAGCCCATCAAGCCTGCTCTGCCATTCAATATGATAGTGGCTGATCATCCACTTCAATGCCTTTTTCCCACATTATCCCCATATCCCTCTCTGTCAGTGGTACTTAGAAATCTGTCAATCTCTACTTTAAGAAGACTCAATCACTGAGCTTCCACAACTCTCTGGAGCAGAGAATTCCGAAAGTTCACAATACTCTGAGGAAACAAATGTCTCCTCAGCTCAGTCCTAAGTGGCTTCCGTCTTATTTTGAAAGTGTGTCTGCTGATTCTAGTCTCCCCAATCTTGGGGAACATATTACCTACATCTACCCTGTCTATCCCTTTAAATATTTTGTAGGTTTCAAAGAGATACCCTCTCATTCTTCGAAACTCTGGAGATTACACGCCCAGTTTGCCCAATCACTCTTCATAGGGCAGTCCTTCCATCCCAGGAACAAGTCTGGTGAACCTTTCTTGCATTCCCTCGATGGCAATAATATCCTTCCTAGGGTAAAGGGACCAAAACTGCACACAGTACTCCAGGTGATGTCTAACCAAGGTTCTGTACAATTGAAGTAAGCCTTCACTACTTCTGTACTCAAATATTCTTGCAATAAAGGCGGACATACCATTAGCCCTCTTATTGCTTGCTGAACCTGCTTCTTTGTCTTTAGTGACTTATTGACGACGGGGGGCGTTCAGAACTAGCTGCATTCGCTTTGTGGTGACACAACCGCACATGTTTCCCCCACTGCTTGAGATAAATTCTGACAGTATGTACGTGTGTTACAGTTTGACCGAGTACCTACCTCTGTGGGAAGTGAGAGGTTTTGTGTCAGCAGATGGCAAACCATTTCCATCTGCCCCATTACTGCAGAGAATAGTAGATGCAGCGAGGAAAGGGGAAAGGATTACAGAAAATACTATGATATATTGACCTATGTTGTGAAAATTGGAAAGGAGATAATTGGGACAATTTTGTCTAAGTGTAGTTTGGAAAACCAGGTGGTCATGTGTCCTCACCCTATATCTTTATATATATACATATAAAACAGCAGAATAAAAGAGTGGATTTAATACCACTGTAAATTGCACCATGGAAACCAGGAAGGCATTATCAGGTTAACCCATGTGGCCTATAAGGGAAAGGGGAGATATTGCTTAACCACCACGATGAAGGAGTACCAGTATGGACATAACCGGATTTGTCTGGTGAGGAACAGTACGTTCCTTTTATACCCACAAATACCAACTAGAGTAGAGAAGATGGATTTGTAGAATACAGAAAAGAAAGACAGAAACGATAACTGTGACACAAAGTGTTAAGGACGACTTGATAAATTACCTCCGGGAATATGAATATACCATTCAGCCATTTCCCATACGTTTGGGTCAAGAGAGGCAGCAACTAGAAACCATTGCTGTAGTGTACTACAATCTGGAACAACAGTGGAAGATAATTCAAGATGAGATTGACGAGATAAATGATTCTACCTGGTGGGAGGGCTTATGGAACTTGGGGTCAAACGTGCAGATACACCCCTGGTTTAGAATTATTTCCCATGTCCTGATAGTCGTTTCGGGTATCATGGTGATATATGTGACATACTTAATTCGGAAACTTAAGAAATTGATTAAGGAATGTGAGAGGATGTATGAATGCAGGTTGGACAGCTACCTTAAAGGCAATCAGTATTCAAACTTGTTCTATAAAAAAGATAGACAATTAAATATGTAACACGAGGGTAGTTGTATAACTATTGGTAGATACTTAAAATGAATGAATGAATGACAAATGTATTCTAAAAGTTAAATTGCGACTGTATTATGATCACACAAGTGATTAATTATGAAACAATGATGTTTAAATTGTGCTTTCTTTAACATTACACTGCTTAGGATATTGCATTAACAATGAAATTGTAATTGCACAAGTGTACTACTGAAGAAACAGGAGAGTGTGATCCCTTGCGCATAGCCCTGCAGGATCAAAGGAGGGAGGGGAGGGCTGTAGACTCAGTAAAAACACATAAGAACTTAGTTGAAACAAAGGAGCACGTCACACAACAATACACAACGTTTTGAAACATAGTGGGGGCTGGATAGAAAGGAGCACAGCAAACAGATGGCCAAAGAATTGTAGACAACAGAAAAACAGGCTGAAACAAGAGAGAGATTCTACCAGACAGTATCCTTGCACAAACCAGATAAAAGAGTTGCTATGGACACGAGATATGATTAGACTCACAGTAGACAATGGCTGAAACTGGTGACGGCACGAGAACCCGAGGGAAGAACAGTCAAGAAGGTTCCCTGTGTCAAGGACTCAGAGAACAAAAGGGCAGCCGCTAGTCTGAGACTGATCACCTCGTGACTTGACGGGTAGTATAACGTGCAAGTATTTAGTGCTTGTACCTGATGATTTAGTGTGTGAATAAACATTGATATACCTTCCACCAGTCCGCTTCTGTGAATTCT
Source organism: Heterodontus francisci (assembly GCF_036365525.1). Classification (NCBI taxonomy): domain Eukaryota; kingdom Metazoa; phylum Chordata; class Chondrichthyes; order Heterodontiformes; family Heterodontidae; genus Heterodontus; species Heterodontus francisci. Next base: position 1,839,551 of record NW_027142264.1, read on the forward strand.
TCAAGAGAAAGTGCAGATTAGGCACAACAACGATCTGCTAGCTCTATGGAGGATCTTACCAGGAACATTAAAAGAAGCAAAACCAAGAGAGAAAATTACAAGACCAGTAACAAAATTAGCAATGCTTCGTAGAGTTTACAGCCTGTATCAAAGACTCACCAGGAGTAACAACAACAGCAAAGAGGGATGAGAAAATGTCAGGAGCAGTAATGCAGTTAAACACGGTTTATGAAATTAATAGCTGGATAAAGAGTCTTACCAGGAACACCAATAATAGCGAGGATGGGATAGTAAATATATTGAGTAATCTTTAGAGCAAAATAGATACGATCATCTAATGAGTTCCAGTCATAATATGTGGAAAGAGCGTCAAATTGCCAGATGAAACTCCTGTCCATTGTTGTAACATTACAATCTATTGTTCTCATATTCTGATCTATCCTCTCCCTCTGTCTGGAGCTGCTGGTCGCTCTTCCTGCCGGGTTTGAAGCTCCTATTGACACTATGTGATAATACATTGAAAGAAGTCCCTTCTTAATGGAAGATGGAAACCCTCCAGTGAAACAATCAGGGTCCATGGAGAGTGACATTAATTCCAGTCACTGAACAAACAGTTTCAGTTAACCCCTTTCAGTCCAGCACTGTTTGTACCACAATAAAGTAGAACATTTATCCGGTCTGGATGGGATGTATGAGAGATGCTGAGGGAAGGAAAGGTGGGAATAGCGGAGGCACTGGACAGAATCTTTCAATCCTCCTTGGATATGGGAGTTGTGACAGAGGGCTGGAGGGTTGTAAATGTTACACCCTATTTGAAAAAAAGGAGAGATGGAGTAGACACTGTATTTACTGACCAGACAGTTTAATGTCACTGATGGGGAAATTTCATAACCCAGGACAAATATATTCATTGCTTTGAAAAACATGGAATAATAAATAGACAGCAGTAGGGATATGGTAATGACAAAGCATGTCTGGGAAACCTCAACAACAACTTATATTTATATAGTGCTTTTAATGTTATAAAACATCCCAAAGTACTTCACAGGATCATTATGAAGCAAAGTATGACACTGAGACACAACAGGAGGTATTAGATCAGATGGCCAACAGCTTGAAGAAAGAGATAGGTTTTAAGGAGTACTTGAAAGGAGGAAAGCGAGACGGAAAGGTGATGACCGTAGCGTCGTGGTAATATTACCAAAATTGTAATACCGAGGATCAGGCTGATTCTCTGAGGACATGGGTTCAAACCCCACCGTGGCAACTGGTGCAATTTAAATTTCAATAAGTTATAAAATTCAATTAATTAATACAAATCTGCATTTGAAAGCTATTCTCATCAATGGTGCCATGAAACTATTATTGATCATCGTTAAAAAAAAAACAGCCTGGATTATTGATGTTCTTTTGCAATGGAAATCTGCCATCCTTATACGGTCTGGCCTCCATGTGACTCCAGACCCACAACAATGTGGTTGACTCTAAACTGACTTCTGAAATGTCCAGCAAACCACTCAGTTATCAAGGGCAATTGGGGATGGGCAACAAATGCTGGTCTTGTCAGTGACACCCACATCGCATGAAAGAATGAAAAAAGAAAACTGTGCCGTGAGGATATTCCAGGGAATTAGAAAAAGACTTTAAGATGAACAAGTTTAAGGAATATTGATAATGGACAGGTTATTGGGATAATTAGAGGGGTGAGGACATGAGGGATTTGATCACATGAGTGAGAATATTAAAATTGAGGTGTTACTGGACCAAGAGCCAATGTAGGTCAGTGAGCACAGGGATGTTGGGTGAACAAAACTTAATGTAAATTAGAAGATGGCAGCAGAGTTTTGGATGATCAGAAGGTTACAGATAGTGGAATGTGGGAGACCAGCCAGGAGTGTTAGAATAATCAAGTCTTGAGGTAACATAGACATGGATGAGGGTTTCAGCAGCAGATGAGCTGAGCTCTCTCTCTCTCTCTCTGTTTCTCTCTCTGTCTCCCTCACTTTCTCTCAGAGTCTTATATTCTTCAATCCTGTCGCCTCTTACTTTTCAAAACTCCAGCTGATATAAGAGGAGACTGTCCAGCTTTTCAACATAAGGTAACCCGCCCATTCCAGGTTTTAGTCCAGTAAAACTTCTCTGAACTGCTTCCAACCCATTTACATCCTTTCTTAAATAAGGAGACCAATACTGTACACAGTACTCCAGATGAGGTCTCTGTATAACTGAAATATAAACACCCTAATTTTGTGCCCTATTCCGCTCGCAATAAATGATAATATTCCATTAGCTTTCCTAATTACTTGCTGAACCTGCAGACTAACCTTATACAATTCATGCACCAGGATACGCATATCCCTCTGCATCTCAGATTTCTTCAATCCATCACCATTCAGATAACATTCTTAGTTTTTAATATTCCTGCCAAAATGGATTTGGAGACAGAGAGAGTTTACACTCGATCAAACGTGTGTGTGTCATCACTAAGAGTTGCGGGGCGGGACGGGACGGGGGGGTGCGGAATTTTAAGAGAGTTTTGAATAAGTAAAGCCAGAAATACAATGTCATTGGCATATGATAGGAAATAGTCAATTGAACAGGTAAACGTTCGAAATGTAACAGTCTTTGAGCAAGTGAAAGAGGGGAAGGGGGAAGAAGAACACAAAGGAAGGATTGTGATGGGACGGAGAGGGGAGAGTTTAAATGACAGATTGCTACATTTCTAACCTTTACCAGTTCTGATGAATGGTTAGGAAAACTGAACTCTATGGATTAAAGGGACAGTGACAGTGTGGCTATAACATTGACTAAGGAACAGTAAACAGAGAGAAGTGGGGAAAGGTTGTTGTTCAGACTCAATGACAGTAGACAGTGGTGTTCCCTAGGGCTCGGTATTAGGATCACTGCTCTCTTTCCTCTTGTAAAACACGAGGTATGTAAGGCAGAGCTGAAACGTTAACTCTGTTTCTCTCGACACAGATGGCGCCAGACCTGCTGACTATTTCTGACAATTTCTGTTCTCATTGCAGAGTTCCAGCAGCAGCAGTATTTTGCTTTCATTTTAGTATTTAATTCACTGTCACTTCTCTTCCAGGAATGCCTACCTTGAAGAAGTTCTGCTCTTCTCTTGCTGATCTTAGGGCCTCGGCAGCTGAAGGCACGGCCGCCAATGGTAGAGTAATTAAACTCGGGATGCTCAAGAGACCAGAATTATATGACGTCACAGTGCTGCAGTGGAAGCTCAGACTGAGGTCATGAGATCCATGCTTGCTACCATGCAGGATCAGACTGCTGCCATCATGGCTGTGGATCTCAGTGTTCAAAAGGGTTTGCAGGATCTGACAGCAGTCCAGCAATCTGTGATCCAGTAGATTACTCGGATTGCTGAGGTGTCGCCCCGTGGGAATGACACTGTCTCCGTGGAGCAGGGAGCTGTTGTCCTCTCTCAGGATGACAGTATTTGTTCTCCATTCACTGTCACTCCACCAGTGTGCTTGCTGTTACCCATCAGCCAGCCCGGGCTGCTGCTGCCCATGTCGAGGTGGTGCAGTCCGATTCCGAGTCCTCAAGTCACAGAGCTGCTCGAGGACATCCTGCAAGGCCATATGCAGTCTCCCCAGTGAAAGTCAGCAGACTTCCACCAGCCATGCTGCAGTCACTGGAGAAACACTGTATCGGAGCACTAGGCAAGTCGAGGGAACCCACAAGACAGGCACTAAGGGAATACACAAGGGTGAATAGTTCAGTTTTGTTTGTATAATTGGATGTGCTGTTGGATAAAGATGTTAATGAAAAGATTGTTGTTGGTGTTTTTTATTGCAGGATGGTGACCACGGGGACACTGTGATGGGGCATCTCAGATGGGTGTAATGGTGGAGAATGGGGGATCCATGGTGGGAAAAGGAAGTTGTCCTATGGGAAACAGAATATAAGCAGAGACTCTCTGACGGTCTTTCTGGGTCAAAGGCATCCAGGAAATATTCTCCCTGCCTCCTCCTCCTCCTCCTGAGTTTTCCTCCGGATTCCTGGTGCCAATGCCTGTGTCCTCATGATGGTGATGATATGAAGGGTGCAGCAGAACACAATGAACTTGGACACCTGATCCAGTGTGTACTGGAGGGCTCCCCCTGATTATTGTTCTAAAACTTTTCCCACCACTGATGTTGGACTAACTGGCCTGTAGTTGTGAGGACTGTGTGTTGTCCATTGATGTATCCACTAGGTGAGAGAGGCCATCTATGTCGGGTGAAGTTCATACATCATTTTCTCCCTCAGCGGGGAGAAGCAGGATAAGAGGTCCCGTGGCTTTGTCAGGAGAGCCACATTCCTGATGGTCGAGGTGTCTCTACGGTGTCCCCATGTCAACGGGGAAAGGTACAGGAACTGAATAAAATCTCACTCCATTAATGTACAGTTGGTGTGTGAGCATGCCCAGTCCATCATGTTGGTGAATGTCCACTATCCTGGCAGCAGCCAACCAACCTCACACGGTTCGGACAGTGGAAGCATTGCTTCATCACACTGGTGGTCTGTTCCACCTTGTTCCTGGTGACTTCATTGTTCACGTTATACACATATTAATTGTGTGAGGTTGGTTGGCGGTGGGAGGAAGTCTGGGGGTGTAGAAACATGAGCTGTGTCTGGAGAAGGCGGGGTGGTTACATTTGTCTCCGAGGAGCCACATTATGGTTCTGCATGGGAGCCTGATGTGTTGGGACTGGCTGAGTGCTTCAGAATGAAGTTATTGTGGCTGCTGCCAGGATAGTGGGACATTCACCAACATGATGCACTGGGCATGCTCACACACCAACTGTACATTAATGGAGTGAGATTTTATTCAGTTCCTGTACCTCTCCCCGTTGACATGGGGACACCGTAGAGACACCTCGACCATCAGGAATGTGGCTCTCCTGGCAAAGCCACGGGACCTCTTATCCTGCTTCTCCCCGCTGAGGGAGAAAATGATGTATTAACTTCAACCGACATAGATGGCCTCTCTCACCTAGCGGATACATCAATGGACAACAAACAGTCCTCACAACTACAGGCCAGTTAGTCCAACATCAGTGGTGGGAAAAGTTTTAGAACAATAATCAGGGATAAAACAGCAGGCATGTTGAGAGGTTTGAGTTAATTCAGGATAGCCGGCATAGATTTACAAAAGGAAAGTCATGCTTGACTAATTTAATTGCACTTTTGATGATGTAATAGAGAAGGTTGATGAAGGGAATGTGATGGATGTTGTCTAGATTGGTTTGAAGAATGTGTTTGATAAAATATCACAAAAAAGGTTAATAACCAACATTGAGTCAAATGGAATGGGAGGGTCAGTGTCCAATTGGATAAAAACAAAGGTTTACATAGAGAAAACAGTGTGTCATAGTAAATGGGAGTTTTTCAGACTGCAAGATGTTTGACAGTGAGTGTTCCGCCAGGGTCAGTGCTGGGGCCACTGTTTATTTTTGCTGTGTATAAATGACTTGGATCTTGGAATACAGAGTAGAATTTCAAAATCCGCCTCTGATACCAAACTTGGAGCTGTGACAAACAGTGAGTATGTTCAGAACCACCTGCGACAGGACATAGATACTAAGTAGATTGAGCAGGGTAGATGAAAGTGTGAGACAAGTGTGAGGTGAGGCATTTTGACAGAGAGGATAGGAAGGCAAAATAGACTTAATAACACAGTTCCAAACAGTGTGCAGGAACAGAGAGACCTGTGGGTGCATGTGTATCCATCTTTAAAGGTGACAGGACATATTGAGAGATTGGTTAGTAAAACACATATAATCTTGGATTTCATAATGAGAGGTATTGAGTTCAAAAGCAGAGAAGTTATGATGAATGTTTAAAAATCTCTGGTTAGGTCTCAGCTGGACTAGTTTGTCGAATTCTGGTCATCAGACTTCAGAAAGATTGTGAAGGTCTTTGAAATGGTGCTGAGAGATTTAACAGAATGGTTCCAGGGATGGAGGATTTTAGTTCCAAGGTTAGGTGACAAGATTATGACAGGTCTGGATAATTTAGACAATGAAAAAGTGTTCCCATTAACTGATGGAAGAAGGACTAGGAGCACGGATGGAATGTTTTGGACAAGAGATGCAGGGGGAATATGAGGAAGAACATTTTTCTTTATGCAGCAGGTGTTAATGATCTGGAACTCACTGCCCACAAGTGTGTTGGAAGCAGAGACAATCAGTGATTTCAAATGAAAGCTGGTGGGCACCTGAATGAAATGAATTTGCTACAGGGATTGAGCGGGCGAGTGGGACTGAATGGATTGCTCCATGGAGAGCCAGCATGTACATGATGGGATGAATGGCCTCCTTCTATGTCGTAAATGGCTCTATCAGTCTCTGTGACTCGATGTTGGATACTTCTCCTGCTCCTGCCTGGAAAGATCCAGATACATAGAAGTTCAATGAAACTGTGACCTTAACAGCCACTAACAGTCCTCACCCTGGTGTGAGGCTCCAGGTCGTGTTACAGGAGGTGACACAGCTCTGTGACCACCTCCTTATTGAATCAGAGTCACCTCACGCACTGCTCCTGGGTTAGGTGTAGGTAGCAAAAGTGTTCTTGGAAAACTGGAGGTGCGTAGGGCACAGCCGCCTCTTCCTCCCACTTTACAGAACTTCCCCTCTATGCAGCCTCTGCTCCATTTGTTACAGACCCAGAGACACTGTAACTACAGTCCCCATACCTTGTCCAAATTTGCATCACCCAATCCTCTGTCCTCCCTGAATGTCGGCAGCAGCTGACAACACAACCTCCAGCGAACCATCGACTGCACCTCCAATAACTTTACAATACAAGAAGTAAGTCAAAAACCCCTCACCTGTAAGTTGGATGCCTGGTCCTTTTCAAATAACACTAGAGGGGCTTCCTCGTGCTGCTGAATGTAGGGTCAGCTGAGAGTGACCAGCACAGGCGTTCCGTGGACAGTCGAAGTTTCAAAGACGTACATCACAGCTGCTGGAATGGCTGATAGAAGATATATAAAGACCCCTCCTCACGCTACCAGCACATGCTTGGTGAACGGGGGCTCGAGCCCTCTCCAGCATGGAACACTTGAAGTGACCGGCAGCTCAGCTCGTATTATTTTATGGATCCAAACTTACATGGCGTTCGGCCCAGTGGCGCTGTGGAGCTGAAAATCATTGCCAGAGTAGATAAACAGAGAGAACGACTATAGGATCATCTGAATTAGGGGCAGAAGTAGGCCATTCAGCCCGTCAAGCCTGCTCCACCATCCAATAAGATCATGGCTGATCTGTTTGCGTTTCGAATTCCACACCCCCATCTACCCCCGATAAACTTGGATTCTCTTGCCTAACAAAAATCTATCTACCTCTGCGTTAAAAATATACAATGACCCCGCCCCCCTCCACCACCTTCTAAGGCAGAGATTGCCAAAATCACACAATCATCTGAGGAAAAGAAAATTCTCCTCATCTCTGTCTGAAAAGGGCGACCTCTAATTTTCAAACAGTGCCTTTTCAAACAGTTACTTTTAAAAAGGAATTGAAGAAAAGACTTTCAGGCAAAAGAGTTGTAGGAATATGGGAATGGAGAGGGGAATGGGATTAATTGGAGGGGTGAGGCCATGGAGAGATTCAACCACAATAATGAGAATATTAAAATTAAGGTGCTGCCAGACCGGGAGCTAATGCAGATCAGTGAGCACAGGGGTGATGGGTGATCGGGATTTGGTGTGAGTTAGAATACAGGCAGCATAGTTATGGATGGGCTGTGGTTTCTGGAGGTTTATAACTGGGAGGGTGTGTATTTAACAAAGGCACAGATGAGTGTTTATGCAGCAGATGGGCTGAGGCAGAGGTGGAGACGTGTGTTAGTACAGAGGTAGTAGGAGGCAGGGTTGGTGAGAATATGGAGATGAACTCAGCTCAGATTTAAATAGAACACAGAGGTTGCAAACTGTCTGGTTCAGCCTCAGATCTTTGGCAATGAGGAGATCATGGTTCATGGATAGTGGATGGAATTTCTTATGGAGACCAATGAAAACTCCACTCTTCCCAAATTTAAATAGCAAGAACATTATTTCAGTGAAACAAATTTTACAGATGTCATAGCGGGAAATACAGACTTTCCAGGGACAGCAACATCAGCAAAGATCGGAGAGTAAATTACAGGCACTCTAATGCACTTGGCAATGGTTTATAGAGCTAATACCTGGAGACATATATTTGCCAGGAATAACAACGGCAGCAAGGAGGGCAGAGGAAATGACAAGAATGGGAATGCAGTTAAACATGGTTTATCGAATTAATAGTTAGATACAGAGACTTACTAGGGACACCAATAATAGCCAGGAAGGGGTAGTAAATGTATTGAATATTCCTCAGTGCGGAATAGATCAGACTGTTTAATGAGAACTGATCATAATCTGCAGAAAGAAAGTTAAACTCCCAGATGAAATTCCTGCCCATTGTTGTAACATTCCAATCTATTGTTCTCTGATTCTAATCTATCCTCTTCCTCTGTCCAGAGCCGCTGATCCCTATTAGTGCTGGGAGTGATGTGATACTCCCACTGACACTATGCAAAGGCACAGATGAGGGTTACTGCAGCAGATGGGCTGAGGCAGAGGTGGAGATGGGTGATATTACAGAGGTGGTAGTAGGCAGGGTTTGTGAAGGAGAGAATATGGAGATGAACACAGCTCAGTTTTAAATAGAACACAGAGGTTGCAAACAGTCTGGTTCAGTCTCAGACATTGGACTTGGAGTATGTCGTTCACAGATCGGGGACAGGATTTCTTATGGAGACCAATAACACTGGTTTCGGGCTTCAGAGAACTAAAAATTACTTGAACAGTATTTCAGTGAACCAGGGTTTACAGATCGTATTTGTGGAAATGAAGACTTACCAGGGCAGTAACAGCAGGAAAGATGAGAATAAATTACAAGAACCATAATACTATTAGCAATGGTTGTGGAGCTAATAGCTGGAGACAGAGATTCACCATGACTAACAACATCAGTAAGGAGGGTAGAGTAAATTCCAGGAACATTATTGCAGTTAAATATGGTTTATAATATTAATAGCTGCATTGACAAACTTACCAGGGACACCAACAATAGCAAGGATGGGATAGTAAATATGTTGTATAATCAACAGTGCGTAATAGATCCGGGATGTTAAAGACAGCGAATCGTCCGTAGAAAGCATGTGAAGAGGCAATGATAATCCTCTGCCCACATTTGTAACATTCCAATCCACTGTTCTCAGATTCTGACCCATTGTTGTAACATTCCAATCTATTGTTCTCAGGTTCCAGTCTATCCTCTCCCTCTCTCTGGTGCAGCTGATGCCTGTAAGTGGTGAAGCTGACGATCGACTGGCACAATGGTATTAAACCTTGAAAGGAATCCCTTATTAATAGAAGATGGAAAACCTCCAGTGACACAATTAGGGTCCATGGAGACTGACATTAACTACAGTCACAGAACAAACAGGTTCTGTTGACCACTTTCCATCCAAACACTTTTTGTACCTCAAAGAACTAGAACATTTAGCTGGTCTGTATGGGATGTATGAGGCTACTGAGGAAAGGAAATGTGGAAATGACAGAGGCCCTGGACAGAATCTTTCAATCGTCCTTGGATATGGGAGTGATAACAGAGAACTGGAGGGTTGTAAATGTTACTCCCTGTTTAAAAAAGGAGAGATGGGGTAAAACCTGTATTAATGACCAGTCAGTCTAATGTCGGTGGTTGGAAATTTCTAATGGTCACAAGCAGGATATAAATATTCCTTCCTCAGAAAAGGGATAAAATTTGAGAAGCAGCACGCAAATGCGAATTCAAAATCATGTATGGCAAACGACAACAACAACTTATTTTATATAGTGTCTTTAATGTAATAAAACATCCCATGATGCTTCCTCATAAAACAAAACATGACACCGAGAGATATAAGAAATTATTAGGTCAGAGGACCAAAAGCGTGGTCAAAGATGTAGGTTTTAATGGGTGTCTTAAAAGAGGAAAGGGTGGTGGAGAGGTGGCGGGATGGAGAGGCGGAGAGGTGTAAGGAGGGTATTCTAGAGCTTGGAGCTGAGGCAACTGAAGGTGTGGACACCAATGGTGGAACAGTTAAAATCAGGGATGCACAAGAGGCCGGAATTAGAGGAGCACAGATATATACAGGACGGGGGCGAGGTCATGGAGGAAAAATAAGTTGAGAATTTAAATAAAGAGATTACTTGATCAGGAGTCAAAGTCGGTCAGTGATATGTGCACGGGACGTGGCACGATTTAGGACATGGCAGCAGAGTTCTGGAGGACATCAAGTTTACAGAGAGCAGCAGGCGGGAAATCAGAGAAAAGTGTGTTGGAGTAGTCATTTCCAGGGATAAGGAAGGCATGAATGAATTTCAGCATCAGATGGGCTGAGACAGGGATGAAGCCGGGCGCTGTTACTGAGGTGGAAGTAGGCGGTTGTAATGATATCCTGAAAATGAGGTTAAAGCTCATTTTGTGATCAAATGTGATACTAAGGCTGCAAACAAACTGTATGAATCTCAGACTGATACAGGGAGAGGGATGGAATCAATAGCAAGGGAGCAGAGTTGGAGTGGGGAGTGAAAACAAGTCTTCCCAATATTTAATTGGAGGAAATTTCTGCTCATCCAGTACTGGGTGTTGGATAAGCAGTCTGATAATTTAACAACAGTGGAGAGAGGTGGTGGTGAGGTAAACTTGATGGAGTTCTTTGATAAAACAATGGAGAGGGTTGATGAGGGTGGTGTGATTGAAGTTATCTGTATGGACATTCAAAAGGTGTTTGATCAAGTGACATTCAATAGACAGGTTAGGAAAACCGAACCCTATGGATTAAAGGGACAGTGACAGTGTGGATATAACATTGGCTAAGGAACAGTAAACAGAGAGAAGTGCTGAAAGGTTGTTGTTCAGACTCGATGGGAGTATACAGTGGTGTTTTCCAGGGCTCGTTATTCGGATCACTGTTCTTTTTGCTCTTGGACAACCCGGGGTGGGTAGGGCAGAGCCCCCTCCTCCGCCCTCTTTGCACAGCTTCCCCTCTCTGCAGCCTCTGCTCCATTTGTTGGTCATGTTACAGACCCAGAGAGACTGGAACTACAGTCCCTATAACTTGTCCAGAGTTGGGTCAACAAATCCTCTGTCCTCTCTGAATGTCTGCAGCAGCTCACAACACAATCTGCAGAAAACCATCCACAGCACCTCCACTAACTTTACAATGGCAGAAGTCAGTAAAAAGCCCTACACCTGTAAGATGGATACCCGGTCTTTTTAAATAACACTAGAGGGGTTTCTTCGTGCTGCTGAATGTTTGTTCAGCTGAGAGTGACTGACACAGACGGTCAGTGGACATGCAAAGACCAAGTTTCAAAGTCGTACATCAAAGCTGCCGGAATGGCTGATTGACACCATATTCAGACCTTCCTCACACGAAAGACACACACACATTACACCCACTCCAGCACCCCGACCAGCCTGGGTGTCCTGTACAATGTACTGGAAGAGACCGGCAGTGCAGCTCACACCATTTTATGGATCCAAACTTCCACAGCACCAGTGGAGCTGGAGAGATGAAATTTGTGGTCAGGTATAGAGACAGAGGGAAATAAACTCACTTCAAAAAGGGAATTAGAAAAATACTTTAAGATGAACAAGCTTCAGGAATATTGGAAATGAACAGGGGATTGGGATAATCAGAGGGGTGAGGACATGAGGGATTTGATCATACGAGTGAGAATATTAAACTTGAGCTGTTACTGGACCAAGATCCAATGTAGATCAGTGAGCACAGGGATAGAACAAAGAACAAAGAAAATTACAGCACAGGAACAGGCCGTTCGGCCCTCCAAGCCTGCGCCGATCCAGATCCTCTATCTAAACATGTCGCCTATTTTCTAAGGTTCTGTATCACTTTTCTTCCTGCCCATTCATGTATCTGTCTAGATACATCTTAAAAGACGCCATCGTGCCCGCATCCACCACCTCCGCTGGCAACGCATTCCAGGCACCCACCACCCTCTGCGTAAAGAACTTTCCACGCATATCCCCCCTAAACTTTTCCCCTTTCACTTTGAACTCGTGTCCACTAGTAATTGAATCCCCCACTCTGGGAAAAAGCTTCTTGCTATCCACCCTGTCTATACCTCTCATGATTTTGTACACCTCAATCAGGTCCCCCCTCAACCTCCGTCTTTCTAATGAAAATAATCCTAATCTACTCAACCTCTCTTCATAGCTAGCGCCCTCCAGACCAGGCAACATCCTGGTGAACCTCCTCTGCACCCTCTCCAAAGCATCCACATCCTTTTGGTAATGTGGCGACCAGAACTACACGCAGTATTCCAAATGTGGCCGAACCAAAGTCCTATACAACTGTAACATGACATGCCAACTCTTGTACTCAATACCCCGTCCGATGAAGGAAAGCATGCCGTATGCCTTCTTGACCACTCTACTTACCTGCGTTGCCACCTTCAGGGAACAATGGACCTGAACACCCAAATCTCTCTGGACATCAATTTTCCCCAAGACTTTTCCATTTACTGTATAGTTCACTCTTGAATTGGATCTTCCAAAATGCATCACCTCGCATTTGCCCTGATTGAACTCCATCTGCCATTTCTCTGCCCAACTCTCCAATCTATCTATATTCTGCTGTATTCTCTGACAGTCCCCTTCACTATCTGCTACTTCACCAATCTTAGTGTCGTCTGCAAACTTGCTAATCAGTCCACCTATACTTTCCTCCAAATCATTAATGTATATCACAAACAACAGTGGCCCCAGCACGGATCCCTGTGGAACACCACTGGTCACACGTCTCCATTTTGAGAAACTCCCCTCCACTGCTACTCTCTGTTTCCTGTTACACAGCCAGTTCTTTATCCATCTAGCTAGTACACCTTGGACGCCATGCGCCTTCAGTTTCTCCTTCAGCCTGCCATGGGGAACCTTATCAAACGCCTTACTGAAGTCCATGTATGTGACATCGACAGCCCTTCCCTCATCAATCAACTTTGTCACTTCCTCAAAGAATTCTATTAAGTTGGTAAGACATGACCTTCCCTGCACAAAACCATGTTGCCTATCACTGATAAGCTCATTTTCTTCCAAATGGGAATAGATCCTATCCCTCAGTATCTTCTCCAGCAGCTTCCCTACCACTGACGTCAGGCTCACCGGTCTATAATTACCTGGATTATCCCTGCTACCCTTTTTAAACAAGGGGACAACATTAGCAATTCTCCAGTCCTCCGGGACCTCACCCGTGTTTAAGGATGCTGCAAAGATATCTGTTAAGGCCCCAGCTATTTCCTCTCTCGCTTCCCTCAGTAACCTGGGATAGATCCCATCCGGACCTGTGGACTTGTCCACCTTAATGCCCTTTAGAATACCCAACGCTTCCTCCCTCCTTCTGCCGTCTTGACCTAGAGTAATCAAACATCTGTTCCTAACCTCAACATCCGTCATGTCCCTCTCCTCGGTGAATAACGATGCAAAGTACTCGTTTGGAATCTCACCCATTTTCGCTGAGTCCAAGCATAACATTCCTCCTTTGTCCTTGAGTGGGCCATTCCTTTCTCTAGTTACCCTCTTTCTCCTTATATATGAATAAAAGGCTTTGGGATTTTCTTTAACCCTGTTTGCTCAAGATATTTCATGACCCCTTTTGCCCTCTTAATTCCTCGTTTCAGATTGGTCATACATTCCCGATATTCTTTCAAAGTTTCGTCTTTCATCAGCCGCCTAGACCTTATGTATGCTTCCTTTTTCCTCTTAGCTAGTCTCACAATTTCACCTGTCATCCATGGTTCCCTAATCCCGAATGTTGGGTGAACAGAATTTAGTGTACATTAGAAGGTGACAGCAGAGTTTTGGATGACCACAAGGTTACAGAGAATAGAATGTGGGACAGCAGCCAGGTGTGTGTTGGAATAGTTAAGTCTCGAGGTAACAGTCGGGTCCTCCAGCCAAAATGGACAGTTTGACCTTTTCTCACATTATACTCCATTTGCCAGTTCTTTGACCACTCATTTAACCTATCTATATCCCTTTGTAACCTCCTTATGTCCTCTTGAGAACTTACCTTCTTACCTATCTTGGAGTCATTAGCAAATTTCGCAAGCATACCTTCGGTCCATTCATCAAAATCATTTATTTCAATTGTAAAAAGTTGAGGCCCCAGCACTGATCGCGGTGGCACACCACTCGTTGCAGCTTGCCAACCAGAAAATAACCCATTTATGCCTACTCTGTTTCCTGTTAGCTAGCCAATCCTCTATCCATGCCAATTATGTTACCCCCTACACTATGAGCTTTTATTTTCCACAATGACGTTTGATGTGGTCTGTAAATCTAAGTACTGTAAATCCACCAGTTCCCCTTTATCCACAGTACATGTTACTTCTTCAAAGAACTCCAGTATATTGGTGAAACATGATTTCCCTTTCACAAAACCATGTTGACTCTCCCTGATCACCTTGATTTTTTCGACGTGCTTTAACGTCTTTCTAACGTCTTTAATAATAGCTTTTAACATCTGATCCATAGCTGACAGCCATTCTCACCTGCCACAGGTCCTATGTACAGTAAGTCTCTTCTGATGTTATGCTCTATTTGAACTGTTACTCCTCAAAGAGTCATAGAATTACAGAGATATACAGCACAGAAACAGGACCTTCAGCCCATTCTGTCTGTGCCGGCCATCAAGCACCGAACTATTCTAATCCCAATTCCCAGCACTTGGCCTGTAGCCTTGTTTGCCATGGCGATTCAAGTGCTCATCTAAATACTTCTGAAATGCTGTGAGTGTTCCTGCCCGGACCATCTCTTAAGGCAGTGCGTTCCAGATTCGAACCACCCTCTGGGTGAAAATTATTTTCCTCAAATCCCTTCTAAACCTCCTGCCCCTTAGCTTAAATCGATTCCCCCTGGTTATTGACCCGTCCGCTCAGGGGAAAAAGATTCTTCATATCTAACCTATCAATGCCCCTCGTTATTTTGTATAGCTCAATCATGACACCCCTCATCCTTTTCTGCTCTGAGGAAAACAACCCGAGCCTTTTCTGTCGCTCTTCATAGCTGAAATGCTCCAGCCCAGGCAACACCATGGTGAATCTATTCTGCACCCTCTCCATTGCAATCACATCCTTTCGATAGTGCGGCAACCAGAACTATACACAGTCCTCCAGTTGTATCCTAACTGGCGTTTTATACTGCTCCATCATAACCACCCTGCTCTTATATTCTACGCCTCGGCTAATAAAGGCAGGTGTCCCAAACGTCTTCCTGTCCGCATTGTCTACCTGTGCTGCTGCCTTCATGATCTATGGACAAGTACACCTAGGTCCCTCTGACCTTCAGTACTTCCTAGGGTCCTACCATCCATTGTTTATTTCCTTGCCTTGTTCGCCCTCCCAAAATGCATCACCTCACAGTTCTCAGGATTAAATTCCATTTGCCACTCCTCTGCCCATCTTACCAGCCCATCTATATCATCCTGTAATCTAAGGCTTTCCTCCTCACGATTTACAACACCACCAATTTTCGTGTCAGCTGTGAACTTACTGATCAGACCTCCTATATTCACGTCTAAATCATGAATGTACACTACAAACAGCAAGAGTCCCAGCACCGATCCCTGCAGTACACCACGGGTCACAGGCTTCCACTTGCAAAAATAACCCTTGAACATCACCCTCTGCCGCCTGCCACTAAGCCAATTTTGGATCCAATTTGCCAAGTTGCCCTGGATCCCATGGGCTCTTACCTTCTTAACAAATCTCCCATGCGGGACCCCATCAAAAGCCTTACTGAAGTCCATAAAGACGACTGCTTTACCCTCCTTTACACCCCTCGTTACCGCCTCGAAAATAATCAATCAATTTAGTTAGACACGAACTCCCCTTGACAAAGCCATGCTGACTATCCCTGATTAATCCCTGCCTCTCCACGTGGAGATTAATCCGCTCCCTCCGAATTTTTTCCAATGGTTTCCCTGCAATAATTTGCTTGTGACCCTTCGACCTCCTTTCTGTTAATCTGTGACACTCGATCAGATCTTACAGTGGTGTAGTAGTGGCAACAGAGTTCCTGCCTCCCTTTTATATGATTTTTCAGGGTGGAAGATGAAGAGATGAAATGTGTGGTCAGGGATAGAGACAGAGGGAAAGAAACCCACCTTTAAAAAGGGAATTAGCAAAAGACTTTAAGATGAACAAGTTTCAGGAATATTGGAAATGGACAGGGGATTGTGATAATCAGAAGGACGAAGACATGGAGGGATTTGATCTCATGGTTGGAATATTAAAATTGAGGTGTTACTGAACCAAGAGCCAATGCAGGTCAGTGAGCACAGGGATGTTGGGTGAACAGAATTTGGTGTAAATTAGAAGATGGCAGCAGAGCTTTGGATGACCACAAGGTTACAGAGAGTAGAATGTGGGAAACAAGCCAGCGGTGTGGTAGAATAGTCAAATCTCGAGGTAAAAAAGGCATGGATGAGGTTTTCAGCAACCGATGAGCTCACCTGTCCCTTTCTCTCTTTCTGTATCTCTCCCTCTCTCTCTCTGTCGCCGTCACGTGCTCTATCCCACGCTCTGAATCTTAAATGTTTCAATCAAGTCGCCCCTTACTCTTCTAAACTCCAGCTGATATAAGCCTAGCCTGTCCAGCCTTTCCTCATAAGACAGTCCGCCCATATTATTCTAATAAACCTTCTGTGAACTGCTTGCAACGCATTTACATGTTTCCTTAAATAAGGAGACCAGTACTGAACACAGAATTCCAGATAATGTCTTACCAATGCCCTCCCTACCTGTGTATTCAATTCCACTCACAATAAGTGATAACATTATATTAGCTTTCCTAATTACTTTCTGAACCGACATACTAACCTTATGCAATTCATGCACCAGGACAGCCAGATACTCCTGCATCTCAGAGTTCTGCAATCCCTCACCATTCAGATAATATGTTTAGTTTAGTTTAGTTTAGTTTAGAGATACAGCACTGAAACAGGCCCTTCGGCCCTCCGAGTCTGTGCCGACCATCATCCACCCATTTATACTAATCCTACACTAATCCCATATGCTTAGTTTAATTTCATTATTACTACCAATATGGACAATTTCACATTTCCCCACATTCAACTCCATTTCCCAGATCTTTGCCTTTTCACTCAATCTATCTATATCCGTTTGTAGCCTCCTATGTCCTCTTCAGAACTTTGTTAAGTCAAAAGATTTACCAACCACACCTTCGGTCCTTTCATCTAATTAATTTAAATAAACTGTAAAACGTTGAGGCCCCAGCACTGATACCTATGGCACCCCACTCGTTACATCCTGCCAACCAGAAATTTACCCATTTATGCCTGCTCTCTGTTTACTGTTAGCTAACCAAACGTCTATCCATGGCAATGTCTTACCCCCTACACCATGAGCTTTTATTTTTCGCAATGACCTTTGATGTGGCACCTTATCAAATGCCTTCTGTAAATCTATGTACAGTACATCCACCAGTTCCCCTTTATCCACAGCACATGTTACTTCTTCAAAGAACTCCAGTTAATTGATTAAAATCCCTTTCACAAAACCATGTTGACTCTGCCTAATCACCTTGAATTTTTCCACCTGCCCTGCTATAACATCTTTAATAATAGCTTCTAAAAAATCTAATCCACAGCCAGAAAGCCTTTCTCAAATGTCACAGATCGTTTCTCTACTGTGTTTATTCTGATTTTGTGCTGTATTTGAACCGCCACTCCTCAATAAACTGCTTGTGAACCTTTAACCTCCTTTTGGGTAATCTCTGACCCTCGATCATACCTTACAGTGGTTAGGAGAGGGAACACAGACATCGGGATGATAGGCTTGGTTTACTTGGTTTGTGAGAAATAGTAAACTCAGTTGAGTGATGAATGAGTAGGAGATTTGGCAACAAAAAGAGTTTACACTCAATCAAACCTGTGTGTTCATCACTAAGAGCGTGGGGTGGGGGGGGGGGGTCTTTCGGAGAGTTTTGAATAAGAAAAGCCAGAAATACAGTCTCACTGGCATATCACAGGAAATAGTCAATTGATAACCTGGTCGAGAAGAAAAACAGGCACACCTGGGGAGACGGACATCCAAAGGATTTTCGAGGTGTATGAAGGGAATTACGATTTCATTCTCAATGGAATATTTGTGGATGTCCAGAAATGCAAATTTAAGCTAAAAACAAAGGGCTGAGATAAGTTGGTCAATGGGGCACATTGTGTACCTGAACAGAAAGTGCCAGAAATACTCAGTGGGTCGGTGCAGAGAAAAACAGAGTTCATGTTTCAGATCTGTGACCCTTCATCAGAACTGATAAACGTTAGAAATATTGATGTACAAGCTGGAGATAGTGAGACCATGGACCTCCTGCTTTCCATTCCACACCCAATCCTTCACCCCAAACCTCCCCTTCTGATTTTATACTTTCCAGTTATAACCCAATACTGCCAGCTTCCCAGTCACAGCAGCTTCAGGAGACAGAAAGAAAGCAGCAAAAGAGCAATAAAGCCCCATCACAAGGTCTGACACTCACAGCCACCAGATCAAATACTTATAGTGCGTGTACCTTAGAGGCTGGTATCGAGTCAGAATCTGCACGTGGTGAGTCACCGAGCACGAGTGAGCTGCAGCCAGTCCAGGGGGAAAGGATAGTCCATGTGACAGATCACCGGAGGGTGAGGTTACAAACGAGTTAAAATATACAGGACTCAGAAGTGAACATTGCTGGAGCTGCTGCCCATGTCGAGATGGTGCTGTCTGAATCCAAGTCCTCAAGGCCCATAGTTGTTCGAGGACGTCCTGCAAGGGCATTTGCAGTCTCCCTCAGTGAACGACAGCAGCCTTCCACAAGCCATGCTGCAGTCACTGGGAAACACTGTGTCGGAGCACTAGGCAAGTTGAGGGAACCCACAAGACAGGGACTAAGGGAATACACAAGGGTGAATATTTCAGTTTTGTTTGTATAATTGCATGTGTTGTTGGATAAAGATGATCATGAAAAACATTTTGTTGGTGTTTATATTGCAGGATGCTTACCTCGGGGACGCTGTGATGGGGCATCTCAGATGGATGTAATGGTGGAGAAGAGGGGGATCCATGGTGGGAAAGGGAAGTTGTCCTATGGGAACTGGAATCTTAGCAGCGTCTCTACGACAGCCTATCCGGTTTGAAATCATCCAGGAAATAACCTCCCTGCCTCCTCCTCCTCCTACTGAGGTAGCCTGCGGATTCCTGGTGCCAATGCCTGTGTCCTCATGATGGTGATGATGTGAAGGGTGCAGCAGAACACCATGAACTTGGACACCTGCTCCAGTATGTACTGGAGGGCTCCCACCGAGCGGTTCAGACATCAGAAGCATTACCTCATCTGGTGGTTTTGTGTGGGGGAGGGGACTGTCTCGGGTTTCGATGTCATGAGCCACATTCTGGTTCTGCATGGGGGCACGATGTGTTGGGACCGGCTGACTGCTTCAGAATGAAGGTATGGTGGCTGTTGCCAGGATAGTGGACATTTACCAACATGATGTACTGGGCATGCTCGCACACCAACTGTACATTAAAATAAAAGCAAAATACTGCGGATGCTGGAAATCTGAAACAAAAACAAGAAATGCTGGAATCACTCAGCAGGTCTGGCAGCATCTGTGGAAAGAGAAGCAGAGTTAACGTTTCGGGTCAGTGACCCTTCTTGGGAAATGACAAATATTAGAAAAGTCACAGATTATAAACAAGTGAGGTGGGGGTGGGGCAAGAGATAACAAAGGAGAAGGTGCAGATTGGACCAGGCCACATAGCTGACCAAAAGGTCACGGAGAAAAGGCAAACAATATGTTAATGGTGTTTTGAAAGACAAAGCATCAGTACAGATTAGGTGTGAAGACACTGAATATTGAACAGCAGCAAGTGCAAACCTGAAGAAAAACAACCTGAAAAAAACAGTGGGTAAGCAAACTGAACAAACTAAGATGAAATGAAATAAATGCAAAAAAAGATTGTAAAAAATGTAAAAAGGAATGTAAAAAAAAGGAAGAAAAAATAACTAAAAATGAAAGTAAAATGGGGGGCTGTCATGCTCTGAAATTATTGAACTCAATGTTCAGTCCGACAGGCTGTCGTGTGCCTAATCGGTAGATGATATGCTGTTGCTCGAGCTTGCGTTGATCTTCACTGGAACACTGCAGCAATCCCAGGACAGAGATGTGAGCATGAGAGCAGGGGGGAGTGTTGAAATGGCAAGCAACTGGAAGCTCAGGGTCCTGCTTGCAGACTGAGCGGAGATGTTCCGCAAAGCGGTCACCCAGTCTGCGCTTGGTCTCCCCAATGTAGAGGAGACCACACTGTGAGCAGCGAATACAGTATACTACATTGAAAGAAGTACAAGTAAATCGCTGCTTCACCTGAAAGGAGTGTTTGGGGTTTGGGATAGTGAGGAGAGAGGAGGTAAATGGGCAGGTATTACACCTCCTGCGATTGCAGGGGAAGGTGCCCTGGGACGGGGACGAGGTGGTGGGGGTAATGGAGGAGTGGACCAGGGTGTCGCGGAGGGAACGATCCCTTCAGAATGCTGACAGGGGAAGGGAGGGGAAGATGCGACTGGTAGTGGCATCACGCTGGAGGTGGCGGAAATGGCGGAGGATGATCCTTTGGATATGGAGGCTGGTGGGATGAAAGGTGAGGACAAGGGGAACCCTGTCACGGTTCTCGGAGGGAGGGGAAGGGGTGAGGGTAGAGGTGCGGGGAATGGGTCGGACACGGTTGAGGGCCCTGTCAACCACAGTGGGGGGAAATCCTCGGTTGAGGAAAAAGGAGGTCATATCAGAAGCACCGTCATGGAAGGTGGCATCATCAGAGCAGATGCGTCGGAGACGGAGAAACTGGGAGAATGGAATGGAGTCCTTACAGGAGGTAGGGTGTGAAGAAGTGTAGTCGAGGTAGCTGTGGGAGTCAGTGGGCTTATAATGGATATTGGTAGACAACCTATCCCCAGAGATGGAGACAGAGAAGTCGAGGAAGGGAAGGGAAGTGTCAGAGATGGACCATGTAAAGGTGAGAGAAGGGTGGAAATTGGAAGCAAAGTTGATAAAGTTTTCTAGTTCCACCACCATGCTCCTCCGCCTGGCTGAACTTGTTCTCACATTGAACAACTTCTCCTTCAACTCCATGCACTTCCTTCAAGTAAAAGGTGTCGCTATGGGTACCCGCATGGGTCCTAGTTATGCCTGTCTTTTTGTGGGATTTGTCGAGCATTCTTTGTTCCAGTCCTACTCAGGCACCCTCCCCCAACTCTTTTTCAGGTACATTGATGACTGTATCGGTGCCGTTTCATGCTCCCGCCCCGAACTAGAAAACTTTATCAACTTTGCTTCCAATTTCCACCCTCCGCTCACCTTTACATGGTTCATCTCTGACACTTCCCTTCCCTTCCTCGACTTCTCTGTCTCTGCGGATAGGTTGTCTACCAATATCCATTATAAGCCCACTGACTCCCACAGCTACCTCGACTACACATCTTCACACCCTACCTCCTGTAAGGACTCCATTCCATTCTCCCAGTTTCTCCGTCTCCGACGCATCTGCTCTGATGATGCTACCTTCCATGACGGTGCTTCTGATATGACCTCCTTTTTCCTCTACCGCGGATTTCCCCCCACTGTGGGTAACAGGGCCCTCAACCGTGTCCGACCCATTCCCCGCACCTCTACCCTCACCCCTTCCCCTCCCTCCCAGAACCGTGACAGGGTTCCCATTGTCCTCACTTTTCATCCCACCAGCCTCCATATCCAAAGGATCATCCTCCTCCATTTCCGCCACCTCCAGCGTGATGCCACTACCAGTCGCATCTTCCCTTCCCTTCCCCTGTCAGCATTCCGAAGGGATCGTTCCCTCCGCGACACCCTGGTCCACTCCTCCATTACCCCCACCACCTCGTACCCGTCCCAGGGCACCTTCCCCTGCAATCGCAGGAGGTGTAGCTTTTCGTTGTGCAGCTCTTCCAGGAGCACAGGCATTGCGAGCGAGGAGTGAACAGCGGGGAAGTCAATTTCATCTGGAGTTTCGGTGGAGCAGGGACTGCTGGCTTTTCCAGGAGCACAGGCTTTGCGAGCGAGGAGTGAACAGCTGGGAAGTCAATTTCATCGGGGGTTTCGGTGGAGCAGGGACTGCTGGGTAAGTAGAAAACTATATATTTGGGCTGTTTCTGAACCCAAGACACTACTCTTGTAGTGTCTCCCACCCGCCCTCCTCCTCTGACCAAAAAAAAGGACTCGGTTGTGTGTAGGTAAGGTAAGGCTTTTTCTATTACTCTTCTTGTTTTATCGTGTGATTGGTTATAAACTTGGGAATTTAGAATAGTGGGAATGGAGGTTAAGGCAGTTGAATGTTCCTCCTGCAGAATGTGGGAGGTAAGGGTCGCCAAGGGTGTCCTTGCTGACTGCATCTGCGGGAAGTGCACCCAGCTCCAGCTCCTCGAGGACCGCGTTAGGGAACTGGAGCTGGAGCTGGAGGTACTTTGGATCATTCGGGAGGCGGAAGGGATTATTGAGAGGAGTTATCGGGAGGCAGTCACACCTCAGGTAAAAGAAGAAGGTAGATGGGTTACCGTCAGGGGAAGGAGAGGGAACCAGCAGGCAGTGCAGGGATCCCCTGTGGCCGTTTCCCTCAACAACAGGTATACCGTTTTGGATACTGTTGGAGGAGACGACTTATCAGGGGTAGGCAATGGGATACAGGTCTCTGGCGCAGATTCTGTCCCTGTTGCTCAGAAGGGAAGGGGTAAGAGGAGCAGAGCATTAGTCATTGGGGACCCCATAGTTAGGGGAACAGATAGGAGGCTCTGTGGGAACGAGAGAGACTCACGGTTGGTGTGTTGCCTCCCAGGTGCCAGGGTATGTGATGTCTCGGATCGTGTTTTTGGGATCCTCAAGGGCGAGGGGGAGCAGCCCCAAGTCGTGGTACACAGGCACCAACGACATAGGTAGGAAGACAGATGGGGATTTAAGGCAGAAATTCAGGGAGCTGGGGTGGAAGCTTAGAGCGAGAACAAACAGAGTTGTTATCTCTGGGTTGTTGCCCGTGCCACGTGCTAACGAAGTGAGGAATAGGGAGAGAGAGGAGTTGAACATGTGGCTGCAGGGATGGTGTAGGAGGGAGGGTTTTGGTTTCCTGGATAATTGGGGCTCTTTCTGGGGTAGGTGGGACCTCTACAAACAGGATGGTCTTCAACTGAAGCAGAGGAGTACCAATATCCTGGGGGGGAGATTTGTTAGTGCTTTTCGGGGGGGGGGGGTTTAAACTAATTCAGCAGGGGGATGGGAACCTAAATTGTAGTTCCAGTGTGCAGGATGTTGAGAGTAGTGAGGGCAGAGATAAGGTTATAAGGGCACAAGAGGGCACTGGCAAGCAAGAGCTTGGTTTAAAATGTGTCTACTTCAACGCCAGGAGCATCCGGAATAAGGTGGGTGAGCTTGCAGCATGGGTTGGTACCTGGGATCTCGATGTTGTGGCCATTTCAGAGACATAGGTAGAGCAGGGACAGGAATGGATGTTGCGGGTTCCGGGATTTAGATGTTTCACTAAGAACAGAGAAGAGGGTAAAAGAGGGGGGGGGGGGTGGCATTGTTAATCAAGGAAAGTATTACAGCGGCAGAAAGGACATTTGAGGACTCGTCTACTGAGGTAGTCTGGGCCGAGGTTAGAAACAGGAGAGGAGAGGTCACCCTGTTGGGAGTTTGCTATAGACCTCCAAATAGTTCCAGAGATGTAGAGGAAAGGATAGCAAAGATGATTCTTGACAGGAGCGAGAGTAACAGGGTAGTGGTTATGGGGGACTTTAACTTTCCAAATATTGACTGGAAATACTATAGTTCGGGTACTTTAGATGGGTCTGTTTTGGTCCAGTGTGTGCAGGAGGGTTTTCTGACACAGTATGTAGACAGGCAAACCAGGGGCGATGCCACATTGGATTTGGTACTGGGTAATGAACACGGCCAGGTGTTAGATTTAGAAGTTGGTGAGCACTTTGGTGATAGTGATCACAATTCGGTTAGCTTTACCTTAGCGATGGGCAGGGACAGGCATATACAGCAGGGCAAGAATTATAGCTGGGGGAAAGGAAATTATGATGCGATTAGGCAAGATTTAGGATGCGTAGGATGGGGAAGGAAGCTGCAGGAGATGGGCACAATCGAAATGTGGCGCTTATTCAAGGAGCAGCTACTGCCTGTCCTTGATAAGTATGTACCTGTCAGGCAGGGAGGAATTGTCGAGCGAGGGAGCCGTGGTTTACTAAAGAAGTTGAAGCGCTTGTCAAGAGGAAGAAGAAGGCTTATGTTAGGATGAGACGTGAAGGCTCAGTTAGGGCGCTAGAGAGTTACAAGCTAGCCAGGAAGGATCTAAAGGGAGAGATAAGAAGAGCAAGGAGAGGACACGAGAAGTCATTGGCGGAGAGGATCAAAGAAAACCCTAAGGCTTTCGATAGGTACATCAGGAATAAAAGAATGACTCGAGATAGTTTAGGGCCAATCAAGGATAGTAGTGGGAAGTTGTGTGTGGAATCGGAGGAGATAGGGGAAGTGTTAAATGAATATTTTTCGTCGGTATTTACAGTGGAGAAAGAAAATGTTGTCGAGGAGAATACTGAGATTCAGACTACTAGGCTAGAAGGGATTGAGGTTCACAAGGAGGAGGTGTTAGCAATTTTGGAAAGTGTGAAAATAGATAAGTCCCCTGGGCCAGATGGGATTTATCCTAGGATTCTCTAGGAAGCCAGGGAGGAGATTGCAGAGCCTTTGTCCTTGATTTTTATGTCGTCATTGTCGACAGGAATAGTGCCGGAAGACTGGAGGATCGCAAATGTCCCCTTGTTCCAGAAGGGGAGTAGAAACAGCCCTGGTAATTATAGACCTGTGAGCCTTACTTTGGTTGTGGGTAAAATGTTGGAAAAGGTTATAAGAGATAGGATTTATAATCATCTTGAAAAGAATAAGTTCATTAGAGATAGTCAGCACGGTTTTGTGAAGGGTAGGTCGTGCCTCACAAACCTTATTGAGTTTTTTGACAAGGTGACCAAACAGGTGGATGAGGGTAAAGCCGTGGATGTGGTGTATATGTATTTCAGTAAGGCGTTTGATAAGGTTCCCCACGGTAGGCTATTGCAGAAAATACATAAGTATGGGATTGAAGGTGAATTAGTGCTTTGGATCAGAAATTAGCAAGCTGAAAGAAGACAGAGGGTGGTGGTTGATGGCAAATGTTCATCCTGGAGTATAGTTTCTAGTGGTGTACCGCAAGGATATGTTTTGGGGCCACTGCTGTTTGTCATTTTTATAAATGATCTGGATGAGGGTGTAGAAGGGTGGGTTAGTAAATTTGCGGATGACACGAAGGTCGGTGGAGTTGTGGTTAGTTCCGAAGGATGTTGTAGGTTACAGAGGGACATAGATAGGCTGCAGAGCTGGGCTGAGAGATGGCAAATGGAGTTTAATGAGGAGAAGTGTGAGGTGATTCACTTTGGAAGGAGTAACAGGAATGCAGAGTACTGGGCTAATGGGAAGATTCTTGGTAGTGCAGATGAGCAGAGAGATCTTGGTGTCCAGGTACATAAATCCCTGAAAGTTGCCACCCAGGTTAATAGGGCTGTTAAGAAGGCATATGGTGTGTTAGCTTTTATTAGTAGAGGGATCGAGTTTAGGAGCCACGAGGTCATGCTGCAGCTGTACAGAACTCTGGTGCGGCTGCACCTGGAGTATTGCGTGCAGTTCTGGTCAACGCATTATTGGTAGGATGTGGAAGCTTTGGAAAAGGTGCGGAGGAGATTTACTAGGATGTTGCCTGGTATGGAGGGAAGGTCTTACGAGGAAAGGCTGAGAGACTTGAGGTTGTTTTCGTTAGAGAGAAGGAGGAGAAGAGGTGACTTAATAGAGACATATAAGATAATCAGAGGGTTAGATAGGGTGGATAGTGAGAGTCTTTTTCCTCGGATGGTGATGGTAAACACGAGGGGACATAGCTTTAGGTTGAGGGGTGATAGATATAGGACAGATGTTAGAGGTAGCTTCTTTACAGAGAGAGTAGTTGGGGCGTGGAACGCCCTGCCTGCAACAATAGTAGACTCGCCAACTTTAAGGGCATTTAAGTGGTCATTGGATAGACATATGGATGAAAATGGAATAGTGTAGGTCAGATGGGTTCACAGGTCGGCGCAACATCGACGGCTGAAGGGCCTGTACTGCGTTGTAATGTTCTATGTTCCATGTACCTGCCCATTTGCCTCCTCTCTCCTCACTATCCCAGGCCCCAAACACTCCTTTCAGGTGAAGCAGCGATTTACTTGTACTTCTTTCAATGTAGTATACTGTATTGGCTGCTCACAGTGTGGTCTCCTGTACATTGGGGAGACCAAGCGCAGACTGGGTGACCGCTTTGCGGAACATCTCCGCTCAGTCCACAAGCAGAACCCTGAGCTTCCGGTTGCTTGCCATTTCAACACTCCCCCCTGCTCTCATGCTCATTTCTCTGTCCTGGGATTGCTGCAGTGTTCCAGTGAACATCAACGCAAGCTCGAAGAACAGCATCTCATCTACCGATTAGGCACACTACAGCCTGCCGGACTGAACATTGAGTTCAATAATTTCAGAGCATGACAGCCCCCCATTTTACTTCATTTTTAGTTACTTTTTCTTCCTTTTTTTACATTCCTTTTTACATTTTTTACAATCTTTTCTTGCATTTATTTCATTTCATCTTAGTTTGTTCAGTTTTCTTACCCACTTTTTTTTCAGGTTGTTTTTCTTCAGGTTTGCACTTGCTGCTGTTCAATATTCAGTGTATTCACACCTAATCTGTCCTAATGCTTTGTCTTTCAACACACCATTAACATATTGTTTGCCTTTTCTCCGTGACCTTTTGGTCAGCTATGTGGCCTGGTCCAATCTGCACCTTCTCCTTTGTTATCTCTTGCCCCACCCCCACCTCACTTGTTTATAATCTGTGACTTTTCTAATATTTGTCAGTTCCGAAGAAGGGTTACTGACCCGAAACGTGAACTCTGCTTCTCTTTCCAAAGATGCCGCCAGACCTGCTGAGTGATTCCAGCATTTTTTGTTTTTGCACCAACTGTCCATTGATGGAGTGAGAGTTCTAACAGTTCCTGTACCTCTCCCCGTTGCCATGGGGATCCCGCAGAGACACCTAGACCATCAGGAGTCCAGCTGTCATGACAATGCCACGGGATCTCTCACCTGCATCTCCCTGCTGATGGAGCAGACAGTATAATTCACCTCACCCGACATAGATGGCCTCCGTCACACAGCAGATACATCAATGGACAACATAGAGAGAGATAATGGATACGTCACCCGCTCTTGATGGAAAGATCCAGATAAGAACATAATAACATAAGAAGTAGGAGCTGGAGTAGGCAATTCAGCCCCTCGAGCCTGTTTTGCCATTCAATGTGATCATAGCTGATCTCATCTCGGCCTCAACTCCACTTTCCTGCCCGTTCTCCATAACTCTTCAACCCATTACTAATTAAAAATCTGTCTATCTCCTCCTTAAATTTACTCAATGTCCCGGCATCTATTGCACTCCGGGTAGTGAATCCCACAGACACACGACCCTTTCAGAGAAGAAATTTCTCTTCATCTCTATTTTAAATCCTTAACCCTTATCCTAAAACAATGACCTCTCATTCTAGATTGCCCCACAAGAGGAAACATCTTCTCTATGTCTACTTTGTCAATCCCCTTAATCATCTTCTCTACCTCAATTAGATCGACTCTCATTCTTCTAAACTCTAGAGAGTAAAGGCATAAAGAGCTCAATCTCTCTTCATAAGACAAATCCCTCATCCCTGGAATCAATCTATTGACCCTCCTCTGATCTGCCTCCAATGCAACTACATCCATCCTCAAGTCAGGAGACTAAAACTATACACAATACTCCAGGTGCGGTCTCATTAATGCCTTGTACAGTTGCAGCAGCACTTTCCTACTTTTATATTCTATTCCTTTAGCAAGAAATACAAAAATTCCATTTGCCTTCCTTTTCACCTGCTGTACCTCCAAACAAGCTTTCTGCGATTCATGCACGAGGACACACAGATCCTTCTGCACCGAAGCACTCTGAAGTTTCTCTCCAGTTAGGTAATAATTTGCCTTTCTATTCTTCCGACCAAAATGGATAACCTTACACTTATTCACGTAAAACTCCATCTGCCAAATTTTGGATCTTTCATCTAACCTATCCATATCAATTTGTAAATTTCTTATTTAATTATTGCAACTTACTATCCCACCTATTTTAGTGTCATCTGCAAATTTGGCAACAGTACTTTCTATCCCTGCATCCAAGTCATAAATATATATTGTAAATAGCTGGGGCCAAGGACCAAACCCTGTGGTACCCCACTAGTTACATATTGCCAACCAGAAAAAGACCCATTTAGCCCGACTCTCTGTTTTCTGTTGGTTAGCCAATCCTCTATCAAAGTTAATAAATTGCCCCTAACCCCATGTAATCTTACCTTGTGTATTAACCTTTTGTGCAGCACCTTATCAAATGTCTTCTGGAAGTCCAGATATACATCTGCAGGATCCCCATTTTCCACTTTTCTTGTCACAGCTTCGAAGAACTCCAGCAAATTCGTCAAATAGGATTTACCCTTCATAAAACCATGCTGACTCTGATGGATTGCGTTTTGACTTTCTAAATATCCTGTTATTACTTCCTTAATAATGGGTTCTAACAATTTGCCAATGATAGATGTTTCCTACTTTCTGCCTTCCTCCCTTTCACCCAGTTCATTTCAAAGGTCAATGAGGAGGATGTGGCAGAATTATCCGTCACTTTTGAAAAGCTTGTAAAGTAACTGAAATGTCCGGCGGAGAGCTGGACACTGTTCTGACAAAACAAAGTAACAGGAAAATCCCGTGAGGTTTATTCACTGTTGCCAGATGAAAGTTCATCAGATTATGAGATGACTAAAAATGCAATGCTGGGCGGACATGAGATAGTACCGGAAGTGTACCGTCAAACATTCCAAACCCTCCGAAAGCAGCCTGACTAAAGTGATCTCGAGTTTGAAAGAGTTAAGCAGCTTCCGAACACAGGGATATAGGAGCAGGAGTAGGCCATTCAGCCCATCGAGGCTGCTCCACCATTCGATATGACCATGGCTGATCATCCACTTCAATGCCTTTTTCACACATTATCTCCATAATCCCCTTTTTGTCATTTGCAGTTAGAAATCTGTCAATCTATAGTTTAAACATACTCACCGACTCAGATTCCACATCCATCTGGATGCAGAATTCCAAAGATTCAGAAACCTCTGAGTCAAGAAATTTCTCCTCATCTCTGTCCTAAGTGGCTTCCCCATTATTTTCAAATTGTATCCATTAGTTCTAGACTCCGCAACCAGGGGAAATTTCGTACACACATTTACGCTGTTTATCTCTTTAATTATTTCATGGGTTTCAATGAGATCCCGACACATTCTTTGAAACTCTGGAGAATACAAGCCCAGTTTCTCTCTTCATAGAACAGTCTCGCTATCCCGGGAACAAGTCTGGTGAACCTTCATTGCACTCCCTCTATGGCAATAATATCCTTCCTAAGGTAAGGGGACCCAAACTGCACACAATATTCCAGGTGTGGTCTAAGCAAGGTTCTATAAACATGAAGTAAGACTTCACTACTCCTGTACTCAAATCATCTTGTGATAAAGGCTAACAGACCATGAGCATTCCGAATTGCTTGCTGCACTGCATGTTAGTTTTCAGTGACTTACTGACACACGGGTCCCTCTGTACATCTACACTTTCTAATCTCTTACTATTTAAGAAATACTCGGCACATCTGTTCCTCCTACCAAAATGGATAACGTCATATCTGTCCATATTATATTCCATCTGCCATGTTCTTGCCCAGTCACAATGTCTGTCCAAATCCCCTTGAAGACGCTTTGCATCTTCCTCACAACATACATTCCCACCTAGTTTTGTGTCATCTGCGAACTTGGAAATATTACATTTGGTCCCCACATCCAAATCATTGACATATATTGTTAACAGCTGGGGCCCAAGTACTGATCCTTGCAGTGCACAACTAATCACAGCCTGCCAAAGTGAGAATGACCCGTTTCTTCCGACTCACTCTTTTCTGCCTGTTAACCAATCTTTAATCCATGCAAGTATATTACCTCCTATCCCATGTGCTTTAATGTTGCTAACCAACCTCCTGTGGGGGACTTTATCAAAAGCCTTCTGAAAATTCAAGTATAACACGTCCACCGACTCCCCTTTATCAAATCTGTTAGTAACATCCTCAATAAAAGCTCCAACAGGTTCGTCAAACATGATTTCTCATTCATAAATCCATGTTTGCGATGCCCAAACAGATTATTATCCAACTGTCCATTTATCACATCCTTTACAATG
The DNA here is from genome assembly GCF_036365525.1 of Heterodontus francisci. Lineage (NCBI taxonomy): Eukaryota > Metazoa > Chordata > Chondrichthyes > Heterodontiformes > Heterodontidae > Heterodontus > Heterodontus francisci. Next base: position 1,870,052 of record NW_027142264.1, read on the forward strand.
GAGTCCCAGCATTTTCCCAACGACGGATGCACGAAAGCAGGTCTCTAATTCCCTGGTTTTACTCTCCCTCCCTTCTTAAATAGTGGGGTGACATTTGCTACCTTCCAATCTGCAGGAACCGGTCCAGAATCTATAGAATTTTTGAAGATAGTCACCAATGCAGCCACCATCTCCATAGCTATCTCTTCCCACACCCTGGAATGCAGAATATCAGATCCTGGGTTCTCATCAAACTTCAGCCCCATTAATTTCTCCAATGCAACATTCTTACTAATATTAATTTCCTTCATGTCCTCATTCTCGCTAATTCCTTGGATCTCTAATCCTGGAAACTTCCTTGTATCTTCCTCAATGAGGATAGACACAAAGTAATCATTTAGCTTCACTGCCATTTCTCTGTTCACCATTATAAATTCCCTTGACTCTGCCTGTATTGGACCCACATTTGTCTTCGCCAAACGTTTCATTTTTAGGTAGCTATAGAAGATTTAAAGTCAGTTTTTGTGTTTACATTTGACCAGTGGATACAAACACTCAAATTACAGCCCACAATTCTGAACCTTAGAGTGGTGATCCATCTCAAGGAGTTCAAAAAATCGCTCTCCCTACCATTAAAACCCACAAAGAGGAACGAAAGGTTCAAAGAGCCAGGCAGGTTGCAATTCTGGCTGATGAATTTTCGCTTGTACACAAAGCCTTAACCCCAAAGGGAAACCCTTCCCTAGTCACCACAAAGACCCGAGAATAAAAGGTGGGAGGGTGATAGGAGCCCAATCAGCCTTGGGCAAGGAGGAAAAGCTGGACACCCAGGGGACCATCCTCAGGCCAAATAGGACGGCACTGAGAGCAGGAGTAATGGCCGAAGACCTGTGCATTTCCATTGGAATAAGGCAGATCACCATCGAGCTGAATGCTGCAAGTTATGGGAAAACCTGTAGCATTAATCAGGGACCACCAGATCAGTGCAGGATAATGGGACCTGATGGAAAGCACAACAGATCAGGCTGTGCCTCCAACTGCGGCAGTCAGACCCAGTAAACCCACCACAGAGAGTGTGGGAAAAATAAACAAAATCCCTGAGAGGTACCAGGAATTTGTATCCTAAGGAAAAGTGACCACATACCCCTTGAGTGAGGCAAGTAAAACAATAGTCATACTCAAGGATACAGGGGCCACCCAATCCCTTCTGCTGGGAGAACGAAAGTGCAGTGAATGCTAGAGCGTTAGTGAATGGTATTGGAAGACAGTATATGTCCATACCCTTATATCCGGTGCACTTGGAGTGTGACCCAGTTTCATGACCCTTTACCATGGGGATTGTACCTAGTTTACCGGGTGATGGGTCGAACTGCTCCTGGGAAATAATCTGACAGGGGAAAAGGTGGCAGCTTCCCCAGTAGTTCTAGAGAGACCAAAAGACGTCCGGGAGACAGAATAGTTACAGGAGAAGGTCCCTGACATTCTCCCTGATTGTGTGGTGACTCGGTCCATGGCCAAACAATCCCCTGAACTGACGCTGCAGACGGATTACCCTACATTCTGGCTGTCTGAAACCTTCTTTGGGAAGTTAGAGGAGACAAAGAATGTGTTAAACAGTTCTTCCTTATTTGAAGCTCAACAACCCGACCCAGTGTTAAAAAATAGCACAGACTGTCCAAACCAAAACTGAAGCAGAGGGAGTTGCAGACTGTTACTATTTAAATAATGAGGTGCTGATGAGGAAGTGGCGACCTCCTGACAGAGCAGAGGATGAAGAGTGGACAGTGGTTCACCAGATAGTGGTGCCACTGAGGTCCCTTAAAGAAATATTAAGAATGACCCAAGACCTTCTAATGGATGGACATTTCGGTGTATGAAAAATCAAAGCCCGCAGAAGACACTATTTTGACTGTCCACAACTTCACAAGGATGTGGTGGCGTTTTGTAAAACTAGTCACATGTGCTAAGTTGTGGGGAAGCCCCAACCTGCAATAAAGCCTGCACCCTAATTCACATACCAGCTTTTGGGGACCCCTTCAGCAGATTGCTGGTGGATTGTGGGGTCACCTGCTGAAAACAAAACGGGATACCAGTATCTTCTCACCATTATGGATGTGGTGACCCGATTCCCAGAGGCCATTCACCAGAGGAACTATCCCTGCCAAGGCTGTGGTGAAGGGGCTAACCCAATTCTTTACCCGATATGGGCTGCCTGCTGAGATCCAGTCGGATCAGGACACACATTTTATGTCCATTTTTTTTATAAGGTCATAGGTAATCTGGAGCACCGCAGCCTCACAGCTCCAGCGACCCGGGTTCGATTTTGTGTACTGCTTGTGAAGAGTTTGCAAGTTCTCCCTGTGACCGCGTGGGTTTTCACCAGGTGATCTGGTTTCCTCCCACAGCCAAAGACTTGCAGGCTGATAGGTAAATTGGCTATTTTAAATTGCCACTAGTATAGGTTGGTGGGAGGGGAGTTGAGATTTGGTGGGGATGTGGTAGGAATATGTGATTAATGTCGGATTAGTATAAATGGGTGGTTGATGGTCAGCACAGACTCTGTGGGCCAAAGGGCCTGTTTCAGTGCTGTGTCTTTAACTAAATAAAATAAGTAAATAAATAAAGTCCTCAGCCTACCATCCAATATTACAAGGGGCTTTGGAGCGGTACTATCAGACCCTACAGACAATGATCAGGCCATACTGCTATGAGCAACCCCATGACTGGGACAAAGGGCTGGGATTTCTCCTGTTGGTTTCCAGGGACTTATCCAATGATTCCACTGGCTTTAGTCTCTTTGAATTAGTTTATAGACACGAGGTAAGAGGTTCCCTTAAACTAATCAAGGAGAGGTTTTTGGGACACAGGGATGAGTCTTCCATGTTAGACTACATTTCGATGCTGTGGGAGCACCTAAAGACCTCCCAGGCAAGAATGAAAGGTAAGGAGACAGAGATGCCAAGGCTAAAACATTTCAGGACAGAGACCATGTATTGTTACTATTCCCACTGCAGGGTGAACCCCTGAAATCCCGGTTCAGTGGTCCATATCGAGTGGCAAAAGGAATAGTCAGGTACATTATTTAATTGACACTCCAGACCAAAGGCAAAATGCAAAGGCTGTGGAGGGAACAGCCAAGTACAGATCTGTCAGGCAGTCAGGAGGGAAGGATTGGAAAGGGCGGTGAGGACAGGTTAGAGGAGGGCCAGGAGGATTCCCAACTGGAACCCCCTACTCTCCGAATAGCCAACCCTGAAATGTGGGATCCATCAGACCCTACACTCTCCTCCTTAAATGCAGGTCAAAGAGGCAGCCTAAAAAGGCTACTAACAGCATTTACAGAAACGTGCAAGGACAAGGAAAGGTCCCAAAAAGGCATGTCAATGGTGAGGGAGATGCCTCACCTAGTCGAAATGCCGCTGCAGAGTGCAGCGAAAGCTGGACAAAGACCTGCGAGCAGTAATGTCCCAGAGGACATAGGGTAGATTAAAAAAAATTTCTCATGTTCTGATCCATTGTTGTAACATTCTTATCTATTGTTCTCAGATTCTGATCCATTGTTGTGGCATTCCAATCTATTGTTCTCAGATTCTGATCCATTGTTGTAGCATTCCAATCTATTGTTCTCAGATTGTGACCCATTGTTGCAACATTCCAATTGATTGTTCTCAGATTCTGACCCATTGTTGTACCATTCCAATCTATTGTTCTCAAATTCTGATCTATCCTCTCCCTTTGTCTGAAGCCGCTGATCTCTGTTAGTGCCGGAGGTGATGCTCCCGCTGATATCATGGAATAGCACATTGAAAGGAGCCCCATATTAATAGAAGTTGGAAATACTCCAGCGACACATTTTGGGTCCATGGAGACTGACATTAATTACAGTCACTGAACAAACAGGTTCAGTTAACCCCTTTCAATTCAGCACTTTTGTACCACAATAAAGTAGAACATTTATCCAGTCTGCATGGGTTTTGTGAGGGTTACTGAGGGAAGGAATGGTGGAAATGACAGAAGCACTGGACAGAATCTTTCAGTCCTCCTTGGATATGGGAGTGACGCCAGAGGTCTGGAGGATTGTCAATGTTACACCCTGTTTAAAATGGAGAGGTTGGGTTAAACCCTGGAAGTATCAGTCTAATGTTGGTGGTTGGAAACTTCGAGAGGTCATAACCCAACACAAAAATATATCTTGCTTGTAAAACACGGGATAATAAATGACAAGCAGCATGGAAAGGTTAATGAAATATCATTCCTGAAAATCTTGATCAAGTTCGTTGAGGACGTAACTGTGAGTGTTTCATGTAACATAATCATAGAAAGTTTAAGATACAGAAAGAGGCCACTTGTCCCATTGTGTCTGCACCGGCCGAAAAATGATCTACCTATTCTAATCCCATCTTCCAGCATTTGATTCACAGCCCTGCAGTTAATGACAGTTGAGGTGAACATCCAGTTTCCTTTTCACTGAGTGGAGGGATTCTGCTTCAACTACCCTTTCAGGCAGTAATTTCTAGACTCTCACTGTAAACAGCGGACGCAGTACTGAACCCTGTGGAACGCCACTGTAAACAGTCCTCAGGTCCGTAAAATATCCGTTAGCAACTACCCTTTAATAAAAGCAAGACATGCTGGAAATACTCAGCAGGTTTGGCAGCATCTGTGGAGAGAGAAGCAGAGTTAACGTCACAGGTCAGTGACCCTTCATCATTGAACTGAAACGTTAACTCTGCTTCTCCCTCCACAGATGTTGCCAGACCTGCCGAGTATTTCCAGCATTTCGTGTTTTACTTCAGATTTCCAGCATCCGCAGTATTTTGCTTTTATTATAACAATTACCCTTTGTTTCTTGCCACTGAGCCCATTTTGTATTTTTGGGTGAACAAATTTCTCCTCAACTCCCCGCTAATCCTTCTACCAAGCACTTTAAGTCACTGCCCCCCAGTCACTGATATCTCTGCTAAGGTGAATAGACTCTTCACCTCCACTCTATCCAGGCCCCACAAAATTATGTCCCTTTCAATCAGATCTCCCTTCAGCCTTCTCTGTTCCAAGTAGAACAACCCCAGCCTATCTAATCTTTCTTCATAGCTGCATTTTTCCAGTCCTGGCAAACATCCTTGTAAATCTCCTCTGTAGCCTCTCTAGTGCAATTCCATCCTTTGTGCAATTAGGTGACCAGAACTGCAGAGTACTCAGGTTGTGACCTAACCAATGATTTATACAGTTCCAGCATAACCTCACTGCACTTGTATTCTTTACCTCAGCTAATAAAGGAAAGGATTCCATATGCCTTCTTAACCACCTTATCGACCTGACCTGCTACATTCAGGACATCAGTGGACATTGACTCCAAGTTCCCTCACTTCCTCTACACTTCTCAGTATATTCCGATTGATTGTCTATCCCTTTGCCTTGTTTGACCTCCTCAATTGCATCGTCTCATACTTAACCAGGCTGAATTCCATTTGACACTTTTTTTTAGATTAGAGATACAGCACTGAAACAGGCCCTTCGGCCCACCGTGTCTGTGCCGACCATCAACCACCCATTTATACTAATCCTACACTAATCCCATATTCCTACCAAACATCTGTCCCTATATTTCCCTACCACCTACCTATACTAGTGACAATTTATAATGGCCAATTTACCTATCAACCTGCAAGTCTTTTGGCTTGTGGGAGGAAACCGGAGCACCCGGAGAAAACCCACGCAGACTCAGGGAGAACTTGCAAACTCCACACAGGCAGTACCCAGAATCAAACCCAGGTCCTTGGAGCTGTGAGGCTGCAGTGCTAACCACTGCACCACTGTGCCGCCCCATCAGTATTTTCTGCCATCAATATTTTCCTGCAGCCCAGTTATCCTCCTCGCTACCTACCGCACAGCCAATCTGTGTACCATCTGCACACATCTTGATCATGCCCCCTATATGTACGTTCAAATCGTTAATATATACTACTAAAAGCTGGGGACCCAGTACTGAGCCCTGTGGAATGCCACTGGAAATAGACCTCAAGTCAGTAAAACGCCCGTCAACAATCACCCTTTGTTTCCTGCTACTGAGCCAATTTTGTATCCAGCTTTCTGCATTTCCCTGGATTCCATGGGACTTTATTTGTTTTACCTAGTATGCCACATGGGACCTTGTCAAAAGCCTTGCCAAAATCCACGGAGACCATATCATCTGCATTACCCTCATTTATCATCCTTGCGACTTCGTCGAAAAATTCAATCAAGTTAGTCAACAATATCTTCCCTTAACAAATCCATGCTGACTGTCCTTGATTGACCTGAGCCTTTCTAAGTGACAGTTTATCCTGTCTCTCAGAATACATTGCGATAATTTGCCCACTACTGAGGTTACACTGATTGGTCTGCAATTATTCGCTCTATCCTTTGCTCCCTTTTTAAAGAGGTACAATGTTAACAGTTCACCAATCCTCTGGCACTACACCTGTTTCCAGTAAGGACATAAAATGATTGTCAGACCCTCTGCTATTTCCTCGCTCACTTCTTTTGACAGCCTGGAATACATTTCATCTGGCCCTGGTGATTTATCAACTTTCAATGATGCTAATCCCATTAATACTTCCTCTCTCCCGATGTATATCACATCCAATAATTCACACTCCTCCTCCTTAACCACAGTATCTGCATCGTTCCCCTCTTCTGTTCAGACAGATACAAAGTATTCATTAAGAACCATATCAACATCTTTCGTCCCTACTCATGTATATCCACTTATGTATATAGATTTTCAAACGGCCTGTGATCAACTGACATTTCATAGACTTGTCATGACATGGATTAATATGACATTGATAGTGTGGATATTTCATAGACTTGTCATGACATGGATTAATGTGATAGTGATAGTGTGGATATTTCATAGACTTGTCATGACATGGATTAATGTGACAGTGATAGTGTGGATATTTCATAGACTTGTCATGACATGGATTAATGTGACAGTGATAGTGTTGATATGACACTGACTGAGGGACAGAAAGCAGAGAGAAGTGGTGAACAGTCATTGTTCAGACTGGATGTGGAGGGGAGTATACAGTACTGCTTCTCATGGTTGGATTTACTCAGCGTGATATCAAGAAACGATTGAAGGCACGGGATACTGCAAAGGCTATGGGCCCTGACAATATTCCGGAAATAGTACTGAATACCTGTGTTCCAGAACTTCCGTTCCCCCATCAAACTGTTCAAGTACAGCTACAACATTGGCATCTGCCCGTCAATGTGAAAAATTGCCAAGCTATGTCCTGTACACAAAAAGCAGGACAAGTCCAACCCGGCCAATTACCGCCCCATCAGCCTATTCTCAATCATCAGTAAAGTGATGGAAGGTGTCATCGACAATGCTATCAAACAGCACTTGCTTAGCAATAACCTACTTAGTGACGTTCAGTTTGGGTTCCGCCAGGGTTACAAAGCTCCTGACCTCATGACAGCCTTGGTGCAAACATGGACAAAGGAGCTGAATTCAATAGGTGAGGTATGAGTGACTGCCCTTGACATCAAGGCAGCATTTGACTGAGTATGGCATCAAGGAGCCAGAGCAAAAATGGAGTCAGTGGGAATCAGCGGGAAATCTCTCTGCTGGTTGGAGTCATACCGAACGCAAAGGAAGATGGTTGTGGTTGTTGCAGGTCAATCATCTCAACTCCAGGACATCACTGCAGGAGTTCCTCAGGGTAGTTTCCGAGACCCAACCATCTTCAGCTGCTTCATCAATGACCTTCCTTCAATCACCAGACCAGAAGTGGGGATGTTGGCTGATGATTGCACAATTTTCAGCACCATTCGTGACTCCTCAAATACTGAAGCAGTCTGTGTAGAAATGCAACAAGACCTGGACAATATCAAGGCTTGGGCTGCTAATTGGCAAGTATCATTCGCACTGCACTAGTGCCAGGCAATGACCATCTTCCACAAGAGAGAATCTAATCATCTCCCTTGACATTCAATGACATTACCAAAGCTGAATCCACCACTATCAACATCCTAGGGGCTACCATTGACCAGAAACTGAACAGGAGTAGCCATATAAATACCATGGCTCAAAGAGCAGGCCATTGGCGAGGAATGCTGAGGCGATTAACTCACCTCCTGACTCCCCAAAGCCAGTCCACCATCTGTAAGGCACAAGTCAGGAGTGTGATGGAATACTCTCCGCTTGTCTGGATGGGTGCAGCTCCAACAACACTCAAGAAGCTCGGCACCATCCAGTACAAAGCAGCCCGCTTGATTGGCACCCCATCCACGACATTCACTCCCTCCACCACCGAAGCACAGTGGCAGCAGTGTGTACCATCTACAAGATGCACTGAAGCAACACACCAAGGCTCCTTAGACAGCACCTTCCAAACACACAACCTCTACCACATAGAAGGGCAAGGGCAGCAGATGTATGGAAACACCACCACCTGCAAGTTCCCCTCCAAGCCACACACCATGCTGATTTGACACTATCTTGCCGTTCTTTCACTGTCGCTGGGTTAAAATACTGCAACTTCCTTCCTAACAGCACTGTGGGTGTACCTACCCCACATGGACTGCAGTGGTTCAAGAAGGCAGCTCACCACCACCTTCGCATGGTCAATTAGAGATGGGCAATAAATGCTGGCCTGGCCAGCGATGTCCACAACCCATGAATGAATTTTTAAAAATGATGCCAGCGAAGTAAAGGGCTGTAAATGTTACACCCTGTTTAAAGAAGGAGAGGTTTGATAAGCCCTGTAACTATCAGTCTGATGTTGATTCATGGAAAATTCTGGAGGCCATAACCCAGCACAAAAATATTTCTTACTTGTAAAATCATGTCTTAATAAATGACAAGCAGCAGGGATAGCTTCATGGAAAATCATCTCTGATAACCTTGATAGTTTGTTGACAGAATTGGGAGTGTTAACGAGGATAGCGTGTTTCGTGTTGTAGAATCATAGAATCGTAGACAATTTAAGGCACAGAAAGAGGCAACTTGGCCCATCGTGTCTGTGCCAGCCGAAATGTTATCCACTTATTCTAATCCCACATTCCAGCACTTGATCCGCAGCCCTGCAGATTATGACACTTGAGGTGCACATCCAGACTCCTTTTGAATGAGTAGAGGGTTTCTGCCTCAACCATCCTTTCATGAAGTGAGTTACAGACCCTCACTAAAAGCATGGCACCCAGTACCGAGCCCTCTGGAACACGACTGGAAACAGTCCTCCAGTCAATACCCGTCAACAATTACCCTTTGATTCCTGTCACCGACGCAATTTTTTATTTCTGGGTGAGCATGTTTTTCCTCAACTCCCTTCTGAAAGTTCTACCAATCACTTTAAATCTATGTCCCCTAGTCACTGAAATTTCCGCTAACGTGAATAGACCCTTCACCTCCACTCAATCCAGGCCCCACAAAATGTTGATCATTTCAATCAGATCTCCCCTCAAGCCTTCTCTGTTCCACGAAGAACAACCCCAGCCTATCCAATCTTTCCTCATAGCTGCATTTTTCCAGTCCTGGCAACATCCTCGTAAATCTCCTGTGTACCCTTTCTAGTGCAATTACATCCTTTCTGTTACCAGAACTGCACACAGTATTCAAGTTGTGGCCTAACCAATGATTAAGACAGTTCCAGCATAACCTCCCAGCTCTTTCATTCTATACCTCGGCTAAAAAGGGAAATGATTCCACATGCCTTCTTAACTGCCTTATTGACCTATCCTGCTATCTTCAGGGATATGTGGGCATTCACTTCAAAGTCCCTTACTTCCTCTACACTTCTCAGTATTGTCCTAGTAATCGTGTATTCCTTTGCTTGTTTGAGCTCCCCAATAGCATCACCTCACACTTATCCAGGTCGATTCCCATTTTTCTGCCCATCTCACCAGAACGTCAATATCTTCCTGCAGCCTGCAGCTATCCTTCTCGCTATCCGCCACATGGCCAATCTTTGTGTCGTCTGCAAAAGTCTTGATCATACCCCTTAAATTTATGTCTAAATCTTTAATATAGACCAGAGAAAGCAGGGGACCCATTACTGAGTCCTGTGGAATGACAATGGAGACAGTCCTCCAGTCGCAAAAATACTTGTCAATAATTACCCTGTGTTTCCTGCCACTGAGCCAATTGTGTATCCGCCTTGCTGCATTTCTCTGGATGCCATGGGATTTTATTTTTTGAACCAGTCTATCATGTGGGACCTTGTCAGAAACCTTACTAAAATCCATGTAGACCACATCAACTGCACTACCCTCATCTATATTCCTTGTAACAGCTTCAAAAAATTCGATCAATTTGGTCAAACAAGAGAGTCAATTAACAAATCCATGCTGACTGTCCTTGATAAACCTGTGCCTCTATAAGTGACAGTTTATCCCGTCTCTCAGAATAGATTCCAATAATTTGCCCACTACTGAGGTTAGACTGAGTGGCCTGACATTATTCAGACAATCCTTCTCTGCATTTTTAAACAGAGGTACAACGTTAGCAATTCTCCAATACTCCGGCAAAACAACTGTATCTAGTGAGATTGGAAAATGATGGTAGGCAGACCCTCTGCTATTTGCTCTCTTGCTTCTTTGAACAGCCTGGGGTACATTTCATCCGGCCCTGGTGATGTTTCAACTTTCAAGGATGCTAATCCCATTAATACTTCCTCTCTCCCTATGTTTATCATATCTAATAATTCACACTTTTCCTCCTTAACGACAATATCTAAATCCCCCCTCTTTTCTGAAGACATACGCAAAGTGCTCAATAAGAACCATACCAATATCTTCTACCCTTATACAAAGGTTACCTTTCTGATCTATTATGGGGCCTACTCTTCCCTTAGTTATCCTCTTCCTCTTAATGTATTAAGAAAACAACTTTGGGTTCACCTTGATTTTGCTTGCCAATATTCTTTCATACCCTCACTTTCCTTTCCGAACTTCCTTTTTGATTTGACCCCTCCACTTTCTATACTCCTCTCGGCTTTCTGCAGTATTAAGTTCTCAGTGTCGGACAGAAGCTTTGCTTTTCTGCGTTATGTTACCCTGTCGGCTCCTTGACATCCATGGGACTCGAGATTTGGCCGCCTCACCCTTTTTCTTTGTGGGAACATGTTTATCCTGAACCTTTTGAATCTCCCCTTTGAATGCCTCCCACTGCTCTGAGACCGAATTACCTTCAAACAGCTGTTTCCAGTCCACTTTCGCTCCTCAGTTTAATAATATTCTCCTTTCCCCATTGAGAACTCGAACTGCTGATATATCTCTTGTCCTGCTCCATAATTAAGTTAAAACTAACTGAATTATGATCACTCCCACCAAAATGCTCTTCCCTGCCACTCCTATCACCTGCCCATCTTCATTTCCTAAAACAATGTCTAAAACTGCACCCTCTGTTGTTGGACTTGCTACATCCTGGCCAAAAACGTTCTCCTGAATGCACCTCAAGATTTCTGTTCCCTTAATTCTTTTCATACTAAAATTATCCCAGTTAATATTGGGGTAATTAAAATCCCCTACTATTACTGCCCTATTGTTCTTGCACTTCTCAGAGACTTGCCTTCATATCTGCTCTTCTATCTCCCTCGGACTGTTTGGCTGACGGGATCACACTCCCAGCAGTGAGATTGCCCCTTTTTGGTTCCTTAGCTCAATCCATATCGCCTCAGTTGATGAACCTTCCAACATATTATCCCTCCTCACAGCTGTAATAGATTTCTTGACCGAAATTGCCACTTCCCCTCCTTTCTTATCCCCCTCCCTATCGTGTCTGAAAACCCTGTAACCAGGAACGTTGAGCTGCCATTCCTGTCCCTCCTTCAGCTATGTTTCTGTGATAGCTATGATATCATACTGCCACCTGTCCACCTTGCCCTCAGCTCATCTACTTTATTTGTTATACTCCTTGCATTGAAATAGATACCCTTGAGCACAGCCAAACACTTAAAAAAAAATCTAACCCTCTTTTCCTCTGTTTTCTAGACTCATCCATTAATTTTCTGCCTTCTATTTTCATTTCAGGTTTTGTCCCAACTGATTCTACCCTCAGGTCCCCACCTCCCTGCAAAACTAGTTTATACCCTCCCCGACAGCACTAGCAAAACATTCTGCAAGTAACTCAGTCCCGGCTCCAATCAGGTGCAACCAGTCAGGCCTGTGCAGGTCCCATCTCCTCCAGAGCCGGTCCCAATATCCAGGAATCTGAAGCCCTCCCTCCTGCACCGTCTTCCCAGCCACGCATTCATCTGTTTTAGTTTTCTATTTCTATACTCAGCTGTGCATGGCACTGGGACTAATCGAGAAGTTACTACTTTGAGGTCCTGCTGGCTAATTTCTTCCCTAGCTCCATAAATTCTGACTGCAGGACGACATTCCTCTTTCTACCTCTGCTGCTGGTTCCAATGTGGACCATGACTGCTGGTTGTTCCCCGTCTCCTTCAGGATGCTCTGCAGTCGCTCAGTGACATCCTTGACCCTGGCACCAGGGAAGCAGCACACCATCCTCGATTCGCGTCTGTGGCCACATAAACGCCTGCCTGTTCCCCTGACTACTGATCACTTTGGCTCTTCCAGTCATCCCTCTACCCCGATCTGCAGCTCTGCCACACGTGTTGACACTTTCTTCAGTATTCTGAACTGAATACCTGTTGGAGAGTGAGATGCACTCAAGGCTTTGCAGCACTACCTGCCTGATTCTTTTTGGCTGTCTGGGGATCACCAATTCCTTCTCTCCCTGCATAATCTTCAGCTGTTGGGTGACCACATCTATAAACATGCTCAAGCTGAATAATTTGGTGTATTAGAAGGAAGAATGTGCAGGATTATGGGAAGAAGGCAGGGAATGGGATTAGGTGAATTGCTCATTCGGAAAGGCGACGCAGACACGTCGGACTGAATAGTTCCTTTTGTGCTGTAATAACACTGTGATGGGGCGTCTCAGATGGGTGTAATGGTGGAGAATGGGGGATTCATTGTGGGAAAGGGAAGTTGTCCTATAGGAAACTGAATCTTAGCAGGGACTCTCCGACAGCCTGTCCTGGTGGAAGGCATCCAGAAAATATCCTCCCTGCCTCCTCCTCATTCTCCTGAGGTGGCCTCCGGATTCCTGCTGCCAATGCCGGTGTCCTCGTGATGGTGATGAAATGAAGGGTGCAGCAGAACACCATGAACTTGGGCACCTGCTCCAGTGTGTACTGGAGGACTCCCCCCCGAGCGGTTCAGACATCGGAAGTAAAGCTTCATCACACCGATGGTCAGTTCCACCATGTTCCTGGTGACTCCATTGCATACATTTTGCACATGTTAATTGTGTGCGTTTGTTTGGTGGTGGGAGATGATTTGGGGTTGTAGAAACATGAGTTGGGTCTAGAGGGGGTTTTCCTTTGTCTCCGAGGAGCCGCATTCTTGTTTTGCATGGAGACCCACAGTGTTGGGACCGGTTGACTGCTTCAGAATGAAGGTATGGTGGCTGCTGCCAGGATAGTGGACATTCACCAACATGATTTACTGGGCATGCTCACACACCAACTGTACATTAATGGAGTGAGAGTCCTTTCAGTTCCTGTACCTCTCCCCGTTGACATGGAGACCCCGCAGAGCCACCTACACCATCAGGAATCCCGCTATCCTGACAAAGCCACGGGATCTCTCATCCTGCTTCTCACTGCTGAGGGAGAAAATGATGACATAGATGGTCATCCTCACCTCCCAGAATTATCAATGTACAACACACAGGCCTAGTAACTACTGGTCAGTTAGTGTAACATCAGTGGTGAGTAAGGTTTTAGAAACAATGATCAGGGAAAAAGGACAACACACACTTGGAGAGGTTTGAGTTAATTATGGAGTGTCAGCACGGATTTCTAAAAGGCAGATTATGCTTGATGGGCTAATTGAATTTATTTCGATGATCAGAGAAGGTTGATGAAGGGGATGTGGTGGATGGTGCCTACCTGGATTTTATGAAAGTATTTGATTAAGAACCACACACAAGTTTGGTTAACAAAATTGAAGCTCATGGAATAGCATCTAATTGGATCAAAAACTGTCCAAAGGACAGCAAAAAGAGAAATGTGTTAAATGGTTATTTTTCAGACTGGAGGATGGTAGACATTGATGTTTCACAATGGTCAGTGCTAGGACCACAGTTGTTTTTTTTTTGCCGTATAAAAATGACACGGATCTTGGAATACGGAGTAGAATTTATATTTTTTCTGATGATTGCAACCTTGGAGGAGTGGAGAACAGTGAGGGTGATACAAACCACCTACAACATGATATAGATAGGCTAGCAGAATGGACATAGAAGTGGCAGGTAGAATTTAATAAAGAGTAGTGTGAGGTAATGTATTTTGTCAGAAAGAATAGGAAGACAACATAGACTTAATGACACAGTTCAAAAGATTGTGCAGGAACAGAAGGACCTGGGGCTCCATATGCATTGATCTTTGAAGGTGGCAGGATATATTAGCAGAGTGTTTCGCAAAACATATCAGATCTTGGGCTTCATCATTAGAGGCAAATATACAAAAACAGGGCGGCTTAGCTGAAACTTTACAAAGCTTTGGTGAGACCCCAACAAGAGAACTGTGCCCTGTTCTGTTCACCAGACTGTAGGAAGGATGTGAAAGTCCTTGACAGGGTGCGGAGGAGATTTACCAGAATGATTCCAGGGATGGGAGTTTAGTTACAAAGTGAGTTTGGAGAAGATGGAGTTGTTCTCCTGGTGTAAAGGAGATTGAGAGAGATTTGATAGAGGTGTACATGATTATGATAGACTTAGATAACATAGACAAGGAAAAACTGTTCTCATTAACTGATGCAACGCGGACTAGGGGGCACAGATGGAAGGTTTTGGTTAACATATGCAGGGGAATATGAGGAGGAACTTTTTTACTCAGTGGATGGTAATGAGCTGAAACTCACTGCCCATGAGGATGCTGGAAGCCGAGACAATCAAAGATTTCAAAAGGAAACTGGATGGAAACCTGAAGGAAATGAACTTGCAGGGATACGGGGATTGAGCGGGGGAGTGGGGCTGACTGGATTGTTGCACAGAAAGCCGGCAGTGAGGGGCTGAATGGCCTCTTTCTGTGTTGTAAATGACTCCATCAATTTCTACCACTCTATGTTGGATATGTCAACTGCTCCTGCCTGTAAATATCCAGATACATAGAAGTTCAATGAAACTGTGAGCTTAACAACCACTGACAGCTCCGTCCTCACCCTGGTGAGAGGCTCCAGGTTGTGTTACAGGAGGCGACACAGCTCTGTGACCACCTCCTTATTGAATCAGAGTCACCTCACACATTGCTCCTGGGTTAGGTGTAGGTAGGAGAAGTGCTCTTGGAGCACCCGGGATGGGCAGGGAAGAGCCCTCTCCTCCTCTCTCTTTACAGAGCTTCCCCTCTCCGCAGCATCTGCACCATTTGTTGGTCATGTTACAGACCCAGAGACACTGTAACTACAGTCCCCATACGTCTTCCAGAGTTGGGTCACCAAATCCTCTCTACACAAAGAACTAAGAACAAAGAAAATTACAGCACAGGAACAGGCCCTTCGGCCCTCCAAGCCTGTGCAGATCCAGATCCTCTATCTAAACATGTCGTCTATTTTCTAAGGCTCTGTATCTCTTTACTTCCTGCCCATTCATGTATCTGTCCAGATACATCTTAAAAGACGCTATCGTTCCCGCGTCTACCACCTCCGCTGACAACGCGTTCCAGGCACCCACCACCCTCTGCGTAAAGAACTTTCCACGCATATCCCCCCTGAACTTTTCCCCTCTCACTTTGAACTCGTGACCCCTAGTAAAACTTTTCCCCTCTCACTTTGAACTCGTGACCCCTAGTAATTGAATCCCCCACTCTGGGAAAAAGCTTCTTCCTATCCAACCTGTCTATCCCTCTCATGATTTTGTACACCTCAATCAGGTCCCCCCTCAACCACTGTCTTTCTAATGAAAATAATCCGATTCTACTCAACCTCTCTTCATAGCTAGCGCCCTCCATACCAGGCAACATCCTGGTGAACCTCCTCTGCACCCTCTCCAAAGCATCTACATACTTTTGGTAATGTGGCGACCAGAACTGCATGCAGTATTCCAAATGTGGCCGAACCAAAGTCCTATACAACTGTAACATGACCTGCCAACTCTTGTACTCAATACCCCGTCCGATGAAGGAAAGCATGCCGTATGCCTTCTTGACCACTCTATTGACCTGCGTTGCCTCCTTCAGGGAACAATGGACCTGAACACCCAAATCTCTCTGTACATCAATTTTCCCCAGGACTTTTCCATTTACTGTATAGTTCACAAATGTCCCTGAATGTCTGCAGCAGCTCACAACACAACCTCCAGAAAAACATCCACAACACCTCCACTAACTTTACAATAGCAGAAGTAAGTCAAAAGCCTGTAAACTAGATGCCTGGTCCTTTTAAATAACACCGGAGGGGTTTCCTTTTGCTACTGAATGTATGTTCAGCGGTCAGTGGACATGCACAGAAAAAGTTTAAAGAAGTACATCAAAGCTGCTGGTATGGTACATTGACATCACTTTCAAATCCACCCTCAAAGGAACAACACATACAAGGTACAATTGAGCTAGAGCCCTGCGCAGCTTGGGACACTGTGCAGGGCATAGTAGAGGTGGCCGGCTGTGAAGACCACGCTGACAGCATATAGATGATGTGACTGGGCTGGAGCCCCACCCAGCATGGGATATTGTGCAGACCGCACTGGAAGTGGCCGGCTGTACGATTCACATCTCTTTTTGGATCCCAATTCTGTACCGTCAGCAGCAGTCTTGCTGCAGAGTCTAAAATCATGGCTCGGAACAGATACAGAGGGAAAGAAATTCACTTTACAAGGAGAACTGAAAAAAGATTGAAGTCGAAAGATTTGCAGGAATATATGAATTGGAGAGGGGAATGTGAATAAATGGAAGGGTGAGCCATGGAGAGATTCAAACACAAGAATGAGAATGTTAAAATTAAGGTGCTGCCAGACCGGGAGCCAATGGAGATCAGTGAGCACAGGGGTGATGGGTGATCGGGATTTGGTGTGAGTTCGAATACAGGCAGCAGAGTTCTGGATGGGCTGTGGTTTATGGAGGTTTAGAACTGTGAGGGTGAACAAGGTGGAATTGGAAAAGTCAACTGTGTATTTAACAGTGATGCGGATGAGGGTTTTTGCAGTAGATGGGCTGAGGCAGAGGTGGAGTTGGGTGAGATCATAGAGGTGATATTAGGCATGGTTAGTGATGGAAAGAATATGGAGATGAACTCAGCTCAGGTTCAAATATAACAAAGAAGTTGCAGACTGTCTGGTTGAGCCTCAGATATTGGGCATCCCAGATAGGTGATGGAGTTTGTGATGGAGACCAATGACACTGGCTTCAGTCTTCCCAAAATGTACATAACAGAACAGTTTTTCAGTGAAACAGGGTTTACTGATCTCCTGGCCTGAAATAGAGACAGCAACAGCAGCAAAGATGAGAGAGTAAATGACAAGAACTGTAATACAGTTGACAATGGTTTATAGAGCTAATAGCTGAAGATATTCACCAGGCATAACAACGGCAGCAAGAAGGGCAGAGTAAATTACAGGAGCAGTAATGCAGTTAAACATGGTTTAAAGGATTTATAGCTAGATAGAGAGACTTACCAGGGACACCAATAATAGCCAGGATGGGATAGTAAACATATTGAATAATCTTCAGTGCGAGATAGATACGAGAGTTTAATGACATCCAATCATAATATGTAGAAAGAGAGTAATGATCCGAGGATAAACTCCTGTCCATTGTTGTAACATTCCAATCTATTGTTCTCAGATTCTGACCCATTGCTGTAACATTCCAGTCTTTTGTTCTCTGATTCTGATCTATCCTCTCTCTATCTCTCTGGAGCAGCTGATCTCTGTAAGTGCCGGGGCTGATGTTCCCACTGACATATGGAATAACACATTGAAAGAAGCCCCTTATTAATAGAAGATGGAATACGTCCAGTGACACAATTAGGGTCCATGGAGACTGACATTAATTAAAGTCACGGAACAAACATATTCAGTTAACCCTTTTCAATCCAACACTTTTTGTACCACAATAAGTTGAACATTTACCCAGTCTGGATGGGATGTATGATGGTTGCTGAGGGAAGCAATGCTGGAAATAGCAGAGGCACTGGCCAGAATCTTCCAATCCCCCTTGGATATGGGCGGGATGACAGATTTCCACAGGCTCACCACCCTCTGGGTGGAGAAACGTCTCTTCATCTCAGTCCTGAAAATTTTACCCCATATACTTAGATTATGACACCTGGTTCGGGAGTCTCCACCATCGGGAACATCCTTCCTGCATATACCCTGTCAAGCCATGTTAGAATTTTATAGGTTTCGATGAGATCCCTCCTCACTCTTCTGAATTCCAGTGAATATAGTCCTAACCGACTCAATCTCTCCTCATACGACAGTCCTACCACCCCAGGAATCAGTCTGGTAAAACTCTACTGCACTCCCTCGATAGCAAGGACATCCTTCCTCAGATAAGGAGACCAAAACTGCACACAATATTCCAAGTGCAGCCTCACCAAGGCCCTGTATAATTGCAGCACAACATCCCTGCTCCTGTACTCGAATCCTGTCTCTTTAAAGGCCAACATAACATTCGCCTTTTTCTACCGCCTGTTGCACCTGCATGTTTACCTTCAGTGACTGGTGTACGAGAACACCCAGGTCTCGTTGCATATTCCCCTCTCTCAGTTTATAGCCGTTCAGATAATAATATGCCTTCCTGTTTTTGCTAGTAAAGTGGATAACTTCACATTTATCCACATTATACTGCATCTGCCATGCATTTGCCCACTCACTCAAATTGTCCAAATCACCCGGAAGCCTCTTTGCATTCTACTCACCACTCACCCTCACACCCAATTTTGTATCAGCTGCAAATCTGGAGATATTACATTTAGTTTCCTCATCTAAATCATTAATATATATTGTGAATAGCTAGGGTCCCAGCTCCGATCCCTGCGGTACCCCACTAGTCACTGCCTGCCATTCAGAAAAAGATCCGTATGTTCCAATGCTTTGTTTCCTGTCTCCCAACCAATTTTCTATCTATCGCAATACACTACCCCCAATCCCATGTGCTTTAATTTTACACGCTAAACCCTTACGTGGAACTTTATCAAAAGCCTTCCGAAAGTGCAAATAAATCACATCCACTGGCTCCCCCTCATCAACTCGACTAGTGACATCCTCGAAGAATGCTAGTGGATTTATCAAGCATGATTTCCCTTTCATAAATCCATGCTGACTCTGTCCGACTCTACCACTGTTCTCCAAGTGCTCTGCTGCAAAATCTTTGATAATGGACTCCAGGATTTTCCCCACGACCGATATCAGGCTGACTGGTCTACAATTTCCAACTTTCTCTCTCCCTTCCTTTTTTAACAGTGGGGTAACATTAGCTACCTTCCAATCTGTAGGAACTGTTCCAGAGTCCATAGAATCTTGGAAGATGACCACCAATGCATCCACTATTTCTCGGGCCACTTCCTAAGTACTCTGGGATGTAGATTACTAGGCCCTGGGGATTTATCTGCCTTCAATACCATCAACTTCTCCAACACCATTTCTCTACTAATACTGATTTCTTTCAGTTCCTCTCTCTCACTAAACCCTGTATTCACCAACATTTCTGGTATGATATTGGCGTCCTCCTTTGTGAAGACAGAACTAAAGTATGCATTTAGGTGGTCAGCCATTTCTTTGTTTCCCAGAATAAATCCCCCTGTTTCTGACTGTAACGGACCTGCATTTGTCTTCGCCAATCTTTTCCGCTTCACATACCTATAGATTCGTTTACAGTCAGCTATTATGTTCCCCGCAAGCTTAATCTTGTACTCCATTTTCCCCTTCTCAATGAATCCCTTGGTGCTCCTTTGCTGAATTTTAAACTGCTCCCAATCCTCAGGTCTGTTGTTGTTTTCCTGGCAAATTTATATGCCTCTTCCTTGGATCTAACGCTATCTCTAATTTGCCTTGCAAGCCATGATTTGGCTACCTTTTCTATTTTACTTTTGCGCCAGACAGGTATAAACAATTGTTGCAGTTCATCCATGCGCTCTTTGAATGTTTGCCATTGCCTTTCCAGCGTTATCTCTTTAAGTAACGTTTCCCAATGTATCATCAACGACTCATGCCTCATACCTTCGTAGCTTACTTTATTAAGATTCACGACCCTAATCTCAGAATCAACTAGGACACTCTCCATCATGATGAAGAATTCTATCATATTATGCTCGCTCATCCCAGAGGGATCTCGCACAACTAGATTGTCAATTATTCCTCTCTCATTATACAATAACCAGTCTAGGATAGCCTGTTCTCCAGTTGGTTCCTCAAAGAATTGGTCCTGAAAACCATCCCGTATATTCTCCAGGAATTCCTCCACAATGTATTGCGACCAATTTAATTTGCCCAATCTATATGCAGATTCAAGAAACCCATAATTACAGATGTTCCTTTATCGCATGCGTCTCTAATTTCCTGTCCAATGCCATTCCCAAATTCAGCACTACAGTTTGGGGGTCTATATACAACCCCCACTACCGTTTTCTGCCCCTTAGTGTTTCTCAGCTCTACCCATACATATTCGACATCGTCAGAGCTAATATTCTGCCTCACTATTGCGTTCATTTACTCTTTAACCAGCAATGAAACTCCACGGGGGTTGGAGATAGGCCGTTTTAGTGATGGTGTGAATATTTGGTAGGAAGCTGATCTCAAGGCATCTCAGGGTTAACTATATAACTAAGTCTGTGAGCAGTTTGGCTTAGTCTCAAACATTTACAAAGGAGAGAGATGGAGTGTGTAACTAGGAAATGTTTGGAGCAGAGACAGAAAACAATGGCTTCATTCTTCTCAATATTTAATTGACATTGCAGATGTATGAGGTAATACATTTTGAAAGGATGAATGAAGAGAGACAATACAAGTTAAATGGTGTAACTATAAAGATGGTGAAATAACAGACACACTTGGGGTGTGTGTACACAAATCTTTGAAGGTGGCAGGAAAGGTTAACTTGACAGTTAATAAATGTATGGGATCCTAGGGTTTATAAATAGAGGCAAAAAGAACAAAAGCAAGGACATTATGTAAAACATATATAAAATACAAGTTCAGCTGCACCTGGAGTCTTGTGTCGAATACTGGGTACCACACTTTTGGGAGGACATGAAGCCTTCGGAGAGGGTACAGAACTGTTTTGCTAGAATTCGTCCAGGCATGAGGAATTACAGTTATGTATTTGGGGTTGTTCTGCTTAGAGCAAAGAACTTTCAGAGGAGATTTGATTGAGGTGTTTAACATTAGGAAGGAGTTAGATAAATTAAATAAAGAGAAACTGTTTCCAATGTCCAAGAGACACAGATTTAAGGCGATTGGTAAAAGAAGCAGACATGAGGATATTTGTTTCTGAGTGGTTTGGATTTGGAATGCACTGTCTGATAGGCTGATGGATACAGATTCAATAATAGATCCCAAAAGGGAATTGGATAAATATCTGAAGGAGAAAAAATGCAAGGATATAGTGAAAGAGCCAGGGAATGGGACTAACTGGATTGCTCTTTGAAAGGGCCAGCACAGACTTGATGGGCCGAATGGCCTCATTCAGTTTGTGCTATTCTATGATTCTATGATGGTTCCCACCTGGACTTTCACAATATTCCAATCCTTTCACAAGGCGTTTGAGAAAGTACCACATAACAGCCGTGTTACCGAATTAGAAACACATGGGATAAAAGGACCAATGTCAGCTGTGGCTCAGTTTGTCGCTCTCTCCCCTTTCAGTGGCAAGCTTCTAGGATCAAGTGTCACTGCAGGACTTGATTACAAGAATCAATGCTGACATTGCAGTGCAGTACTGACGGTGTGCTGCACTGTCAGAGGTGCAGTCTATCGAATGAAACTTTAAACCAAGTTGCAGTCTGCCCTCTCAGGTGGATGTTAAAGATTCCATCGCACTATGTAGAAGCAGAGCAGGGGAATTATTCCCGGTGTCCTGGTCAATATTTTTTCCTTCAATCAACATCACAAAAACCCATCTGATCATTCTCACATTGCTGCTTGGGGGATCTTGCTGTGCAGAAATTGTCTGCCTGTTTCTTACATGACAAGAGTGACTTCACTTTCAGAAGTATACATTGGTTGTAAATCACTTTGGGACATGCAGTGGTCATGAAAGGCGTTTCATAAATGGAAGTCTGTTTTTTATTTTCAATGTCAGCATGCGGGAAATTAGCGCAGTGACAGAAAGTAGAGAGTAGTGGAGAATGTTATTCTTCAGCCTGGAGGGAAGTACACAGTGGGGTTCCCCAGGGTCACTGTTGGGATCACAGTTTTTTTTTAAAGAGATACAGCACTGAAACAGGCCCTTCGGCCCACCGAGTCTGTGCCGACCATCAACCACCCATTTATACTAATCCTATACTAATTCCATATTCCTACCACATCCCCACCTGTCCCTATATTTCCCTGCCACATAAAAGTTGATTGATGACGGAAGGGCTGTCGATGTCATATACATGGACTTCAGTAAGGCGTTTGATAAGGTTCCCCATGGCAGGTTGATGGAGAAAGTGAAGGCGCTTGGGGTCCAAGGTGTACTAGCTAGATGGATAAAGAACTGGCTGGGCAACAGGAGACAGAGAGTAGCAGTAGAAGGGAGTTTCTCAAAATGGAGACGTGTGACCAGTGGTGTTCCACAGGGATCCGTGCTGGGACCACTGTTGTTTGTGATATACATTAATGATTTGGAGGAAAGTATAGGTGGACTGATTAGCAAATTTGCAGACGACACTAAGATTGGTGGAGTAGCAGATAGTGAAGGGGACTGTCAGAGAATACAGCAGAATATAGATAGATTGGAGAGTTGGGCAGAGAAATGGCAGATGGAGTTCAATCAGGGCAAATGCGAGGTGATGCATTTTGGAAGATCCAATTCAAGAGTGAACTATACAGTAAATGGAAAAGTCCTGGGGAAAATTGATGTCCAGAGAGATTTGGGTGTTCAGGTCCACTGTTCCCTGAAGGTGGCAACGCAGGTAAATAGAGTAGTCAAGAAGGCATACGGCATGCTTTCCTTCATCGGACGGGGCATTGAGTACAAGAGTTGGCAGGTCATGTTACAGTTGTATAGGACTTTGGTTCGGCCACATTTGGAATACTGCGTACAGTTCTGGTCGCCACATTATCAAAAGGATGTGGATGCTTTGGAAAGGGTGCAGAGGAGGTTCACCAGGATGTTGCCTGGTATGGAGGGCGCTAGCTATGAAGAGAGGTTGAGTAGATTAGGATTATTTTCATTAGAAAGACGGAGGTTGAGGGGGGACCTGATTGAGGTGTACAAAATCATGAGAGGTATAGACAGGGTGGATAGCAAGAAGCTTTTTCCCAGATTGGGGGTTTCAATTACTAGAGGACACGAGTTCAAAGTGAAAGGGGAAAAGTTTAGGGGGGATATGCGTGGAAAGTTCTTTACGCAGAGGGTGGTGGGCACCTGGAACGCATTGCCAGCGGAGGTGGTAGATGCGGGCACGATGGAGTCTTTTAAGATGTATCTAGACAGATACATGAATGGGCAGGAAGAAAAGAGATACAGAAGCTTAGAAAATAGGCGACATGTTTAGAGAGAGGATCTGGATCGGCGCAGGCTTGGAGGGCCGAAGGGCCTGTTCCTGTGCTGTAATTATCTTTGTTCTTTGTTCACATACCTATACTAGGGGCAATTTATAACATCCAATTAACCTATCAACCTGCAAGTCTTTGGCATGTGGGAGGAAACCGGAGCACCCGGAGGAAACCGACGCAGACATAGGGAGAACTTGCAAACTCCACACAGGCAGTACCCAGAATTGAAACCGGGTCGCTGGAGCTGTGAGGCTGCGGTGCTAACCACTGCGCCACTGTGCCGCCCCAGTTGCTGTATGTTAATACAATGGGCTTGTGTACAGAGGGGATAATGTCAAAGTTGGCAGGAAACTCAGAAATGTTAATAAACGGTGAGAAGGATAGTAACAGACTTCAGGACGACAGCGACTGACCAGTGAAATGAGCAGGAACATGGCAAATATAAATGAACACAGTGAAGTGTGAAGTGAGACATTTGGGTAGGAAGTGTAAGGGAAGGCAACAGAAACAAATGGGTATTGTTTAAATGAGGAGACAGGAACAGAGAGACTCGTAACGTTAACTCTGCTTCTCTTTCCACAGATGCTGCCAGCCCTGCTGAGTGACTCCAGCATTTCTTGTTTTTGTTACAGAGAGACTTGGTGTGTATTCAGACAGATCTTTGAAGGCCGCACGAAAGGTTGACAAGTTTATGTCTGATATAACAGACATCAGGTAGAAAATACTATTGAGAAACAGGCTGAATATTGAAAGTCCAGAGGGGAAGTGAAAAAGCAAATAAGGGAAGCAAAGAGAGAGCATGAAAAGAGGCGAGCATTAAAGGAAATCCCTAAGTTTTCTATCGGCATCTAAATAGTAAAAGGGTAGTAAAAGGAACAATGGGGCCGACTCAGGACCATAAAGGGGATTTGCACATGGAGGCAGAGGATATAGGTGAGGTAATAAATGAATAATTTCCACCTGTCTTTACCAAGGAAGAAGATATGAAATCCTTTCCTTTATTAGCCGAGGTATAGAATATACGGCCAGGGAGGTTATGCTAGAATTATATAATTCATTGGTTAGGACACAACTTGAGTACTGTGTGCAGTTCTGGTCACCTCATTACAGAAAGGATGTAATTGCACTAGAGAGGGTACACAGAAGATTTACGTGGATGTTGCCAGGACTGGAAAAATGCAGCTCTGAGGAAAGATTGGACAGGCTGGGACTGTTCTCCTTGAAATAGAGAAGGCTGAGGGTAAATCTGATTGAAATGTACAAAACTGAGAGTAGAGTGGAGCTGAAGGGTCCATTCACCTGAGAAAAGAGGTCAGTGGCGAGGGGACATGGACTTAAAGTGATTGGCAGAAAGACTAAAAGGGAGCTGCGGATTTTATTTTTCACCCAGCGGGTGGTCAGAGTCTGGAACTCACTGTCCGAAAGGGTAGTTGAGGCAGAAACCAAAAACTCATTCAAAAGGTGTCTGGATGTGCACCTCAAGTGCTGTAATCTATCAAATGCTGGAAGGTCGGATTAGAATGGATGGATCGTTTTTTGGACAGCATAGACACGATGGGCCAAGTGGTCTCTCTGTGTGCCATAAACTGTCTATGATTCTAAGATGCAACCCAGGCAATGTTGAAAGAGGAGATAAGTCAGACACTAGTGGGGTTTAAAATTGATAAAGAGGAAGTATTAGATAGGCTGTCTGGACTTAAATTGAATAAAGCACCAGGACCAGATGAGATGTATCCAAAGATACTGAGGGAAGTGAGGGTGGAAATCGCAGAGGCACTGGACATAATTTTTCAGTCTTTCTTAGACTCGGGGTGATGACAGAGGACTGGAGAATTGTAAACGTTACACCCTTGTTCAAAAAAGGGTGAAAAGATCAGGCCAGCAACTACAGGCCTGTCAGTTAAACTTCGGTGGTGGGAAAACTTCTAGAAAGAAATAATCTTGGACAAAGCTAATAGTCACATGGACAAATGCGAGTTAATTAAACAAGCCAGCATGGATTTCTTGAGAGAACATCATGTTTAACTAATTTTCTGGAGATGTTTGAGGTGGTATCAGAGAGAGTTGATGAGGGCAATTCTGTTGATGTGGTGTACATTGACTTTCATATAACGGTCTATTCAGTTTCAAATGAACCTGCCTACACCATTCTCAAGCAGTGCATTCCAGACATTTAACTATTCCCTGCATGCAAAAACCTTTTGATACAATGCCACACAACAGACCTGTGAGCAAACTTGTAGCTCATAGAATAAAAGGGACATTAGCAACATGGATAAGAAATTAGCTGAGTGACAGGAAACAAAGAGTAGTGGTTAATGGATGTTTTACAGGCTGGAGGAAGGTTTGTGGTGGAGTTCCCCAGACATCAGTGTTCGAATCCTTGCTTTTCCTGATATATATTAAGGACCTAAACCTGGGTGTACAGGGCACAATTTCAAAGTTTGCAGCTGATACGAACGTTGGAAGCATTGTGAACTGTGAGGAGGATAGTGTAGAACTTCAAAAGGACACACACAAGTTGCTGGAATGGGCAGACAGGTGGCAGATGAAGTTCAATACAGAGAAATGTGAAGTGATTCATGTTGGTAGGAAGAACATGGGGTGACAATATACAATTCTATAGGGTGTTCAGGAGCAGAAGAACCTGTGTGTATATGTGCAGAAGTCATTGAAGGCGGCAGAACAGGTTGAGAAAGTGTTTAATAAAGCATGCAGTATCCTGGGCTTTATTAATAGGGGCATAGAATACAAGAGCAAATAAGTTATATTGAAC
The DNA here is from genome assembly GCF_036365525.1 of Heterodontus francisci. NCBI lineage: Eukaryota > Metazoa > Chordata > Chondrichthyes > Heterodontiformes > Heterodontidae > Heterodontus > Heterodontus francisci. The sequence continues at coordinate 1,896,505 of NW_027142264.1, forward strand.
TTATATAAGACACTATTTCAGCTTCAGCTCTGGTATTGTGTCCAGTTCTGGGTGCCACACTTGAGGAAAGACGTGAGGGCATTGGAGAGAGTGCAGAAAAGATTGACCAGAATCATTCCCAGGTTGAGGAATTTTAGTTATGAAGATAGATTGGAGAAGTTAGGACTGTTTTCCTCGGAGAAGGCCGAGAGGTGATTTATTAGAGGTTTCAAAAATCATGAGGTGTCTGCATAGAGCAGATAGAGAGAAATAGTTCCCACTCGTGAAAGGATCGAGAACGAGAGGGCACAGATTTAAAGTCATGGGTAAAAGAAGCAAAGACGACCTGAGGAAAATATTTTTTCACACAGTGCGTGGTTAGAGTCTGGAATGCACTGCCTGAGAGTGTGGTGGAGGCAGGTTCAACTGAAGCTGAATAGATTGTTATATGAGAAGGAAGAATGTGCAGGATTACAGGAAGAAGGCAGGGAACGGCGTTAGGTGAATTGCTCATTCGGAGAGCCAGTGCAGATACGAAAGGCTGAATTGGTCCTTCTGTGCTGTAATAATTCTCTGATGTTTTTATTACAGGATGCTGACCAAGGGGACACTGTGATGGGGCGTCTCAGATGGGTGTAATGGCGGAGAATGGGGAATTCATGGCTGGAAAGGGAAGTTGTCCGATGGGAACTGGAATTTTAGCAGGGACTCTCCGACAGCTTGTCTGGGTCGGAGGCATCGAGGAAATATCTTCCCTCCCACCTCCTCCTGAGGTGGCCTCTGGATTCCTGGTGCCAATGACTGTGTCCTCATGATGGTGATGATATGAAGGGTGCAGCAGAACACCATGAACTCAGACACCTGCTCCAGTGTGTACTAGAGGGCTCTCCCCGAGCGGTTCAGACATCGGAAGCATTGCTTCATCACACCGATGGTCTGTTCCACCATGTTCCTGGTGACTCCATTGCTCACATTATACACATGCTAATTGCATAACTAACGGTTGACGGTGGGAGGTGGATTGAGGGTGTAGAAACATGGGCTGTGTCTAGAGGGGGTTCATTTGTCTCCAAGGAACCACATTCTGGTTCTTCATGGAGCCCCGATGTGTTGGGACCGGCTGACTGATTCAGAATGAAGGTATGGTGGCTGCTGCCAGGATAGTGGACATTCACCAACATGACGTACTGGCCATGCTCACACACCAACTGTACATTGATGGAGTGAGAGATCTTTCAGTTCCTGTACCTCAACCCATGGGTTGACATGGGGGCCCCGCAGAGCCACCTACACCATCAGGAATCCCGCTATCCTGACAAAGCCACGGGATCTCTCATCCTGCTTCTCCCTGCTGAGGGAGATATTGATGACATAGATGGTCACCCTCACTTCCCAGAATTATCAATGGACAACACACAGTCCTAGTAACTACTGGCCAGTTAGTTTAACATCAGTTGTGAGGAAAGTTTTAGAAGCAATAATCAGGGGAAAAGGACAACACACACTTGGAGAGATTGAGTTAATTAAGGATTGTCAGCACGGATTTCTAAAAGGCAGATCATGCTTGATGAAGTAATTGAATTTATTTAGAGAATCAGAGAAGGTTGATGAAGGGAATATGGTGGATGTTGTCTACGTGGATTTTATGAAATTATTTGACGAAGAAACACACAGAAGCTTGGCTAACAAAATTGAACCTCATGGAATAGCATCTAATTGGATCAAAAATTGTCCATAGGACATAAAAAAGAGAAATGTGTTAAATGGTTGTTTTTCAGACTGGAGGATGGTAGACAGTGATTTTCCCCAAGGGTCAGTGCTTAGGACCACTGTTTGTTTTTTTGCTATATATAGGTTACATGAATCTTGGAATACAGAGTAGAATTTCAACATTTTCCGATGATACCAATCTTGGAGGTGTGGTAAACAGTGAGGATGTTGCAAACCACCTGTAGCAGGATATAGATAGGCTAGCACTATGGACAGAGAAGTGGCAGGTGGAATTTCATACAACGGAGTGTGAGGTGATGTATTTTGTCAGAAGGAATAGGAAGGTAATATAGACTTAATGACACAGTTCTAAAGATTGTGCAGGGACAGAGCGACCTGGGGGCTGCATATGCATTGATATTTGAAGTTGGCAGGACATATTAGGAGAGTGTTTAGCGAAGCATATCAGATCTTGGACTTCATCATTAGAGACAATGAATTCAAAAGGATACTGGATGGACACCCGAAGGAGATGATCTTGCAGGGATACGGGGACTGACTGGGAGAGTGGGACTGACTGGATTGTTCCACAGGGAGCGGGTACCGAGGGGCCGAATGGCCATCTTCTGTGCCATAAATGTATCTATCACTCTCTATGACTCTATGTTTGATATGTCTCCTGCTCCTGCGTGGAAATATTCAGATACATGGAAGTTCAATGAAACTGTGACTTTAAAAGCCACTGACAACTCCGTCCTCACCCTGGTGTGAGAAAGAACAAAAGAACAAAGGACATTACAGCACAGGAACAGGACCTTCGGCCCTCCAAGCCTGCGCCGATCCAGATCTTCTATCTAAACATTTGTCTATTTTCTAAGGTCTGTATCTCTTTGCTTCCTGCCCATTCGTGTATCTGTCTTGATACATCTTAAAAGACGCTACCGTGCCCGCGTCTACCACCTCCGCTGGCAACGTGTTCCAGGCACCCGCCATCCTCTGCGTAAAGAACTTTCCATGCATATGCCCCCTAAACTTTTCCCCTCTCGCTTTGAACTCGTGACCCCTAGTAATTCAATCCCCCACTCTGGGAAAAAGCTTCTTGATATCCACGCTGTCTATAGCTCTCATGATTTTGCACACCTCAATCAGGTCCCCGCTCAACCTCCGTCTTTCTAATGAAAATAATCCTAAACTGCTCAACCTCTCTTCATAGCTAGCGCCCTCCATACCAGGCAACATCCTGGTGAACCTCCTCTGCACCCTCTCCAAAGCATCTACGTCCTTTTGGTAATGTGGCGACCAGAACTGCACGCAGTGAGGCTCCAGTTCGTGTTGCAGGAGGTGACACAGCTCTGTGACCACCTCCTAATTGAATCAGAGTTACCTCACACACTGCTCCTGGGTTAGGTGTGCATAGGAAAAGTGCTCTTGGAAAACCCAGGGAGGGTAGGGCAGAGCCCCTTCCTCCTCTCACTTTACAGAGCTTCCCCTCTCTGCAGCCTCTTCTCCATTTGTTGGTCATGTTACAGACCCAGGGACACTGTAACTACAGTCAAGAACAAATACCAAGTTACAGTACAGCACAGGAACAGACCATTCGCCCCTCCAAGCCTGCGCCGATCTTGATGCCTGCCTAAACTAACATCTTCTGCACTTCCGGGGCCCATATCCCTCTATTCCCTTCCTAATTATGCATTTGTCAAGATGTCTCTCAAACGTCGCTCTCGTATTTGCTTCTAACACCTCCCCCGGCAGCAAGTTCCAGGCACTCACCACCCTCAGTGTAAAAAACCTGCCTCGCAGATTCCCTCTAAACTTTGCCCCTCGCACCTTATACCTATGTCGCCTAGTAACTGACTCTTCCACCCTGGGAAAAAGCTTGTAACTATCCAAACTGTCCATTCCGCTCATAACTTTGTAAACCTCTATCATGTTGCCCCTCCACCTCCGTCGTTCCAGTGAAAAAAATCCGAGTTTTTCCAACCTCTCCTCATAACTAATGCCCTCCAGACCAGGCAACATCCTGGTAAACCTCCTCTGTACCCTCTCCAAAGCCTCCACGTCCTTCTGGTAGTGTGGCAGTCGGAATTGCACGCAAAATTCCAAGTGTGGCCTAAGTAAGGTTCCGTACAGCTGCAACATGACATGCCAATTTTTATACTCTGTGCCTCGTCCGATGAAGGCAAGCATGCTGTATGCCTTCTTGAATACCTTATCCACCTGCGTTGCCACTTTCAGTGACCCGTGGACCTGTACGCCGAGATCTCTCTGCCTGTCAATACTCCTAAGGGTTCTGCCATTTACTGTATACCTCCCACCTGCATTAGACCTTCCAAAATGCATTACCTCACATTTGTCCAGATTAAGCTCCATCTGCCATTTCTCCGCCCAAGTCTCCAACCGATCTATATCCTGCTGTATCTTCTGACAATCCTCATTATTATCTGCAACTCCGCAAACTTACTAATCAGACCAGCTGCATTTTCCTCCGAATCATTTGCACATACTACAAACATCAAACGTCCCAGCACTGATCCCTGCGGAACACCACTAGTCACATCCCTCCATTCAGAAAAACACCCATCCACTGATACCCTCTGTCTTCTATGACCGAGCCACTTCTGTATCCATCTTGCCAGCTCACCTCTGATCCCGTGTGACTTCACCTTTTGTACCAGTCAGCCATGCGGGACCTTGTCAGAGGCTTTACTAAAGTCCATATAGATAACATCCAATGCCCTTCCTTCATCAATCATCTTCGTCACTTCCTCAAAAAACTGAATCAAATTAGTAAGACACGACCTCCCCTTCACAAAACAATGGTGTCTCTCGCTAATAAGTTCGTTTGTCTCCAAATGCGAGTAAATCCTGTCCCGAAGAATCCTCTCTAACAATTTCCCTACCACTGACGTAAGGCTCACAGGCCTATAATTTCCTGGATTATCCTTGCCACCCTTCTTAAACAAAGGAACAACATTGGCTTTTCTCCAGTCCTCTGGGACCTCACCTGTAGCCAATGAGGATGCAAAGATTTCTGTCAAGGCCCCAGCAATTTCTTCCCTTCCCTCCCTCAGTATTCTACGGTAGATCCCGTCAGGCCCTGCAGACTTATCTATCTTATTGCTTTGCAAGACACGCAACACCTCCTCCTTATTGATAATGAGATGACTGAGACTATCTGCACTCCCTTCCCTAGGCCCATCATCCACCAAGTCCTTCTCTTTGGTGAATACTGATGCAAAGTACTCATTTAGCACCTCGCCCATTTCCTCTGGCCCCACGCATAGATTCCCATCTCTGTCCTTGAATGGGCCGACCCTTTCCCTGGTTACCCTCTTGCTCTTTATAAATGTATAAAATGCCTTGGGATTTTCCTTAATCCTGTTTGCCAATGACTTCTCATCACCCCTTTTAGCCTTCCTGACTCCTTGCTTAAGTTACTTCCTACTGTCTTTATATTCCTCAAGTCTGTTCCTCGCCATCCAGCCCTTACAACTGCTTCCTTTTTCTTTTTGACGAGGCTCACAATATCCTGTGTTATCCAAGCTTTCCCGAAACTTGCCAAACTTGTCTTTCTTCCTCACAGGAACATGCTGGTCCTGGATTCTAATCAGCTGACGTTTGAAAGAGTCCCACATGTCAGATGTTGATTTACCCTCAAACAGCCGCCCCCATTCTAAATTCTTCAGATCCTGCCTAATTTTGTTATAATTAGCCTTCCCCCAATTTAGCACCTTCACCCGAGGACTACTCTTATCCTTATCCACAAGTACCTGAAAACTTATGGAATTATGGTCACTGTTCCGGGAATGCTCCCCCACTGAAACTTCGACCACCCAGCCGAGCTCATTCCCCAATAACAGGTCCAGAATGGCCCCATCCCTTGTTGGACTATATACATACTGTTTCAAGAAGACCTCCTGGATGTTCCTCGCAAATACTGCCCCATCCAAGCCCCTGGCACTTAGCGAGTCCCAGTCAATATTGGGGAAGTTAAAATCACCCACCACGGCAACCCTGTTACCTTTACATCTTTCCTAAATCTGTCTACATATCTGCTCCTCTACCTCCCGCTGGCTGTTGGGAGGCCTGTAGTAAACCTCCAACATCGTGACTGCACCCTTCCTATTCCTGAGCTCCACCCATATTGACTCGCTGCATTCCCCCTCCGAGGTGTCCTCCCGCAGTACAGCTGTGTTATTCTCCTTAACCAGTAATGCAACTCCGTCACCCCTTTTACATCCCCCTCTATCCCGCCTGAAGCTTCTAAAGCCTGGAACATTTAGCTGCCATTCCAGACCTTCCCTCAACCAAGTCTCTGCAATAGCAACAACATCATATTTCCAAGTACTAATCCAAGCTCTAAGTTCACCTGCCTTACCTGTTATACTTGTCGCATTGAAACAAATGCATTTCAGAAGACCAGTCCCGCTGTGCTCAGAAAAATCTCCCTGCTTGCTTTTCCTCTTAGTCCTACTGGCCTTCTTTATTGTGTCCTCCTCATTTATTTCACTAGCTGTCCTACTGCTCTGGTTCCCACCCCCCTGCCACACTAGTTTAAACCCTCCCGAGTGACGCGAGCAAACCTTGCAGCAAGGATATTGGTGCCCCTCCAGTTTATATGTAACCCATCCTTCTTGTACAGGTCCCATCTGTCCCTGAAGAGAGCCCAATGGTCCAGATATCTGAAACCCTCCCTTCTACACCAGCTGCTCAGCCACGTGTTTAGCTGCACTATCTTCCTACTTCTAGCCTCACTGGCATGTGGCACAGGGAGTAAACCAGAGATTACAACCCTCGAGGTACTGTTTTTTAACTTTCCACCTAACTCCCTAAACTCCCCCTGCAGGACCTCATCACTCTTCCTGCCTATGTCATTGGTACCGATGTGTACCACAACCTCTGGCTGTTCACCTTCTCCCCTTCAGAATGCCCCATGTCCGTTCAGAGACATCCTTGACCCTGGCACCAGGGAGGCAACATACCATCATGGAGTCTCTTTCATGTCCACAGAAGCGCCTATCTGTGCCCCTGACTATAGAATCCCCTATAACTATTGCTCTTCTGTGCTTTGTCCCTCCCTGCAGAACAACAGTGCCAGCCGTGGTGCCTCTGCTCTGGCTGCTGCTGTTTCCCCCTGATAGACCATACTTCGTCCAGAGTTGGGTCACCAAATCCTCTGTCCTCCCTGAATGTCTGCAGCAGCTCACAACACAACCTCCAGAAAACCATTCACAGCACCTCCACTAAATTTACAATAACAGAAGTAAGTCAAAAGCCCCTCACCTGTACGTTGGATGCCTGGTCCTTTTAAATAATACGAGAGGGGGTTCCTCATGCTGCTGAATATATGTTCAGCTGAGAGTGACTAACACATGCGATCAGTGGACATGTACAGACCAAGTTTCAAAGACGTACATCAAAGCTGCCGGTATGGTATATTGACATCACATTCAAAACCATCCTCAGAGCAACAACACATACATGGTACGATTGAGCTAGAGCCCTGCCCAGCTTGGGGCATTGTGCAGGCCGCAGTAGAAGTGCCTGGCTGTGCAGTTCACATCTCTCTATTGATCCCAGCTTCTGTACCGTCAGCACCAGTAGTGCTGTGGAGTCTAAAATAGTGGCTCGGGACAGATACAGTGGGAAAGGGATTCACTTCAGAAGGAGAAATGAGAAAAGATTGAAGTCAAAACATTTTCAGGAATATGAGAATGGGCAGGAGAATGGGACTAATTGGAGGGGTGAGGCCATGGAGGGATTCAAGCACAAGAATGACTATATTAAAATTAAGGTGCTGCCAGACCAGGAGCCAATGTAGATCAGTGAGCACAGGGGTGATGGGTGATCGATTTGGTGTGTGTTAGGATACAGGCAGCAGAGATCTGGATGGGCTGTGGTTTATGGAGGTTTATAACTGGGAGGGTGACCAGGATAGAATTGGAATAGTCAAGTGTGGATTTAACAAAGGTACAGGTGAGGGTTGATGCAGCAGATTGGCTGAGACAGAGGTGGAGGTGGGGGATATTACAGAGATGGCCATAGACAGGGTTGGTACTGGAGAGAATATGGAGATGGACTCAGCTCAGGTTTAAATAGAATACACCGATTGCAAACAGTCTGGTTCAGCCTCAGATATTGGACAGGGTGGTGTATTTGTTTCACAGATGGGGGATGGAGTTTGTGATGGAGACCAATGACACTGGCTTCAGTCTTCCCAAAATTTACATAACGGAACAGTATTTCAGTGAAACGGGGTTCACAGATGCCCTACCGGGAAATAGAGACAGCAACAGCAGTAAAGATGAGAGAGCAAATGTCAAGAAATCCAATAAAGTTGGCAATGGTTTATAGAGCTAATAGCTGGACATATTCACCAGGAATACAACGGCAGCAAAAAGTGCAGAGTAAATTACAGGAGCAGTAATGCTGTTAAACTTGGTTTATAGAATTAATAGCTAGATAGAGAGACTTACCAGGGACACCAATAATAGCCAGGATGGGATAGTAAATGTATTGAATAATCTTCAGTGCGAGACGCATACGAGTGTTTAATGAGTAAAAATCATAATATGTAGAAAGGTAGTAAAGATCCGAGGATAAACTCCTGTCCATTGTTGTAACATTCCAATCTATTGTTCTCAGATTCTGACCAAGTGCTGCAACATTCCAATCTATTGTTCTCAGATTCTGACCAAGTGTTGTTACATTCCAGTCATTTGTTCTCAGATTCTGATCTATCCTTTCTCTCTCTCTGGAGCCGCTGATCTCTGTTGTGGTTGTGCCGGGGTTGATTTTCCAGCTGAAACTATGGGACAACACTTGGGGGCCCCTTATTAATAGAAGATGGAAAACTTCCAGTGACACAATTAGGGTCCATGGAGACTGACATTAATTACAGTCACTGAACAAACAGATTCAGTTAACCCTTTTCAATACAGCACTTTTTGTACCACAATAAAGTAGATCATTTACCCAGTCTGGATGGGATGCATGAGGGTTGCTGAGGGATGGAATGGTGGAAGTAGTAGAATGTTACAATTTTCTATGAGATCCCTCTTCACTCTTCCGAATATAATCCTATCTCTCCTCATACGTCAGTCCCGGCATCCCAGGAATCAGTCTGATAAACCTTCATTGCACTCTCGCTATAGCAGGAACATCCTTTCTCGGAGAAGGAGACCAAAACTGCACACAATATCCAAGTGCGGCCTCACCAAAGCCCTGTATAATTGTAGCAAGACATCCCTGCTCCTGTACTAGAATCCTGACTCTATGAAGGCCAACATAACATTCGCCTTTTTCTACTGCTTGTTGCACCTGCATGCTTACCTTCAGTGACTGGTGTACGAGAACACCCAGGTCTCGTTGCATACTCCCCTCTCTCAGTTATCGCCGTTCAGATAATAATCTGCCTTCCTGTTTTTGCTAACAAAGTGGATAACCTCTCATTTATTCACATTATACTGCATCTGCCATGCAATAGCCCACTCACTCAACTTGTCCAAATCACCCTGAAGCCACTCTGCATCCTCCTCACAACTCACCCTCCCACCCAGTTTTGTGTCTTCTGAAAATTTGGAGATATTACATTTAGTTCCCTCATCTAAATCATAAATATGGAGTGTGAATAGCTGGGGCCCCAGCACCGATCCCTGTGGTACCCCACTAATCACTGCCTGCCATTTGGAAAAAGATTCGTTTATCACTTCTCTTTTTTTCCATCTGCCAACCAATGTTCTATCTATCGCAATACACTACCACTAATCCCATGCGCTTTAATTTTACTCACTAATCTCTTATGTGGGACTTTGTCGAAAGCCTTCTGAAAGTCCAAATAAAACATATTATCTGGATCCCCCTCATCCACTCTATTAGTTACATCTTCGAAGAATTCTAATAGATTTATCAAGCATGATTTCCCTTTCGTAAATCCATGCTGACTCTATCCGATTCTAACACTGTTCTCCAAGTGCTCTGCTATCAAATCTTTGATAATGGACTCTAGAATTTTCCCCACTACCGACGTCAGGCTGACTTGTCTATAATGCCCTGCTTTATTTCTACCTCCCTTTTTAAATGGTGGGGTTACATTAGCTGCCCTCCAATCAGCTGGAACTGTTCCAAAGTCTATAGAATCTTGAAAGATGACCACCAATGCATCCACGATTTCTCGGGTCACTTCCTTAAGTAATCTGGGATGTAGATTTTCAGGCCCTGAGGATTTATCGGCCTTCAATACCATCAACTTCCCCAACACAATTTCTCTACTAATACTGATTTCCTTCGGTTCCTTCCTCTCACTAAACCCTGTGTTCCCCAACATTTCTGGTAAGATATTTGTGCCATCCTTTGTGAAGACAGAATCAAATTATGCATTTAGTTGGTTAGCCATTTCTTTGTTTCCCATAATAAATTCCCATGTTTCTAACTGTAAGGACCTACATTTGTCTTAACCAATCCTTTCCTCTTCACATACCTACAGAAATCTTTACAGTCAGGTTGTATGTTCCCTGCAAGCTTACTCATGTACTTTATTTTCCCCTTATTAATCAATCCATTGGTCCACCTTTGCTGAATTCTAAACTGCTCCCAATCCTCAGGTCTGTTGCTTCTTTCTGTCGAATGTATATGCCTCTTCCGTGGATCTTATACTATCTCTAATTTACCTTGCAAGCCATGGTTTGGCTACCTTTCCCATTTTACTTTTGCGCCAGACAGCAGTAAACAATTGTTGCAGTTCATTAATGCACTCTTTGAATATTGCCATTGCCTTTCCACCATCATCCCTTTAAGTAACGTTTCCCAATCCATCATAGCCAACTCGTGCCTCATACCTTCATACTTTCCTTTATTAAGATTCACGACCCTCGTCTCAGAATCAACTACGTCACTATCCATCTTAGAGTCATAGATTCGTGCAGCATAGAAACAGGCCCTTCGGCCCACTGCGTCCATGCCGACCATAATGCCTATCTATACTAATTCCACGTGCCTGCATTAATTCCATATCCGTCTATGCTTTGCTCATTCAAATACCTGTCCAGATGACTCTTAAATGTTGCTGCTGGTCCTGCCTCCACCACCTCCTCTGGCAGCTCATTCCAGATACGCAATATTCTTTGTGTGAAAAATTTACCCTTTTAATCCCCTTTAAACCTACTCCCTTTCATCTTAAATCTATGCCCTCCAGTTTTAGTCACCCCTACCATGGGAAACAGACTCTGGCTACCTGCTCTGTCTATGCCTCTCATAATTTTATATACCTCCATCATGTCCCCTCTCTGCCGTCTTTGCTCCAGGGAAAACAGACCCAGCCTACCCAATCTCTCATTATAACTCAAGCCCTCCAAACCAGGCAACATCCTTATGAATCTTTTCTGCACCCTCTCTAGCTTAATCACAACTTTCCTGTAGTGTTGCGACCAGAACTGCACACTGTACTCCAAATGCGGAATAACCAATGTTATGTACAACTGTAACATGACGTCCCAACTCTTGTACTCCATGCCGCAGTTGATGAAGACAAGCATGCTATACACCTTCTTCACCACCCTGTCTACCTGTGTTGCCACATTCAGGGAACTAGCACTTGCACCCCAAGTTCTCTCTGCTCAACAACACTCCCCAGGCCCTGTCATTCACTGTATATGTCCTGCCCTGGTTTAATTTCCCAAAATGCATTACTTCGCACTTGTCTGCATTAAATTCCATTTGCCAATCCCTTGCCCACTTTCCAAGTTTATCTATATCCTGTTGTAACCTCAGACAAGCTTCTTCACTTTCTACTATTCCATCATTTTTTGTATCATCTGCAAACTTACCAATCATGCCCCCTACATTCACATCCAAGTCATTAATATATATGACAAACAAGAGAGGACCCAGAACCAATCCCTGCGGCACACCACTGGTCACCAGCCTCTAATCTGAAAAACAACCCCCCACTACCATCCGATCACCAAGCCAAATTTGTATCCAATTGGCTAGCACACCCTGGATCCCATGTGTTTGAACCTTCTGGACCATTCGACCATGCGGGACCTTGTCAAAGGCCTTGTTAAAGTCCATGTAGAAAACGTCCATCGCCCTGCCCTCGACAATCCTTTTGGTCACCTCCTCAAAAAACGTAATCAAATTCCTGAGACATGATTCCCATGCACAAAGCCATGCTGACTATCTCTAATCAGACGTTGCCTTTCCAAATGCATATAAACCCTGTCTGTCAGAATCCCTTCCAATAACTTTCCCATCACTGATGGAAGGCTCACCGGCCTGTAGTTCCCTGGCTTATCACTGCTGCCCTTATTAAATAAAGGCACAACATTAGCTATCCTCCGGTCTTCCTGTACCTCTCCCATGGCTAACGATAATGTAGAAATCTCTGCTCGGGCTCCAGGAATATCCTTCCTTTCTTCCCATAGCATCCTAGGATACACCTGGTCAGGCCCTGGGGATTTATCTACCTTAATGCGCTTCAAAACCTCCAACACCGCCTCCTTTGCAATGTTCATATGCTCCAGGATATCGCTGTTCCCTCCCTTGAACTCAGGAGCTTCGATGTCATCTCCATGGTAAATAAAGACGAGAAGTATTCATTTAAGACCTCGCCCATTTCCCGTGGCTGCACAAGTAGATTATCACACTGATCCTTAAGGGGACCGACTCTCACCCTAGCTACCCTTTTACTCTTAATATACTTATAGAATATTTTAGGATTCTCCATTATCTTATCTGCCAGGGAAATCTCATGGCCCCTTTTCTCCCTCCTAATTTCTTTCTTGAGTGCAATCCTACATCCACTCTTTTCCTGGAGGGACTCGTTTGATCCCCAGCTGCCTATACCTGACATATGCCTCCTTCTTTGTCCTGACCAGACCCTCAACATCCCTCATCAAACAAGGTTCCCTAAACTTGCCAGCCTAGCCCTTCCATCTAACAGGAATATGCCGGCCCATAACTCTTCCTATCTCACTTTTAAAAGCCTCCCACTTGCCAGACGTCCCGTTACCTGTACACAGCCCTTTCATTCAACTTTTGAGAGTTCCTGTCTGATGCTATCAAAATTAACCTTCCTCCAATTTAGGACTACAACCTGAGGACCAGTCCTTCCTCTTCCATAACTATCTTGAAGCTAATAGAGTTATGGTCACTGGTCCCAAAGTGCTCCCTCACTGACACATCATCCACCTGCCCATCCTCATTTCCAAAGAGGAGGTCGAGTGTAGCCTTTTCTCTCGTAGGGCCATCCATATACTGTTTCATAAAACTATCCTGGACACACTTAACAAATTCTTGCCCATCTGATCCCTTAGCACCAAGGCAGTCCCAGTCCATATTAGGAAAGTTAAAATCACTTACTATTACAACCCTATAATTCCTACACCTATCTGTGATTTCCCTGCATATATGCTCCTCCAATTCCCTCTGACTATTGGGGGGCCTATAGTATAATCCCATCAAAGAGATCACCACTTGCTTATTTCTAAGCTCCACTCATTTGGCCTCACTGGACTTTCCCCGCGGGATATCCTCTCTAACTACTGCCGTGATGTGCTCCCTAATCAATTGTGCAACTCCCCATCCTCTCTTCCCTCCAACTGAAGCATCGGGACACCATAACATTGAGCCGCCAGTCTTGCCTATCCCTCAACCACGTTTCTGTAATAGCTATAATATCACAATCCCATGTACTGATCCATGCTCTGAGTTCATCTGCCTTAGCTGTAAGGCCTCTTGCATTAAAGTAGTTTAGTTTAGAGATACAGCACTGAAACAGGCCCTTCGGCCCACCGAGTCTGTGCCGACCATCAACCACACATTCATACTAATCCTACACTAATCCCATATTCCTATCACATCCCCACCTGTCCCTATATATTTCCCTACCACCTACCTATACTAGGGGCAATTTATAATGGCCAATTAACCTATCAACGTGCAAGTCTTTGGCATGTGGGAGGAAACCGGAGCACCCGGAGGAAACCCACGCAGACACAGGGAGAACTTGCAAACTCCGCACAGGCAGTACCCAGAATCGAACCCGGGTCCCTGGAGCTGTGAGGCTGCGGTGCTAACCACTTGCAGTTTAGTCGACCAGACCTTCCACGCTCCCTGTCAGGCCACTGCCAGGCCCGCCTACTGGACTTGCTTGCATTAACCTCTACATTTACCTTAACTATGTCATCGGAGAGACTACTACTTTGAGTCCCACCTCTCTGCAAGACTAATTTAAACCCTCCCGAGTCGTACTAACAAACCTCCCCGCAAGGATATTGGTCCCCTTCCAGTTTAGATGCAATCCGACCCTCTTCAACAGGTCACCTCTGCACCAGAAGAGATCCCAATGATCCAAGTAGCTGAAGCCCTCCCGCCTACACCAGCTCTTCAGCTACACTTTCATTTCCTTAATCCTCCTATTCCTATCCTCACTAGCACGTGGCACAGGGAGTAATCCTGAGATTCTTCTTCCTCTTTGTCTTTGGCCTCCTTACCTCGAGAGACAATGGGTAAGCGCCTGGAGGTGGTCAGTGGTTTGTGCAGCAGCGCCTGGAGTGGCTAAAAAGGCCAATTCTCGAGTGACAGGCTCTCCCACAGGTGCTGCAGAAAAATTTGTCTGTCGGGGCTGTTACATAGTTGGCTCTCCCCTTGCGCTTCTGCCTTTTTTCCTGCCAACTGTGAAGTCTCTTCGACTCGCCACATTTTAGCCCCTCCTTTATGGCTGCCCGCCAGCTCTGGCGATCGCTGGCAACTGACTCCCACGACTTGTGATCAATGTCACAGGACTTTATGTCGCATTTGCAGACGTCTTTAAAGCAGAGACATGGACGGCCGGTGGGTCTGATACCAGTGGCGAGCTCGCTGTACAAAGTGTCTTTGGGGATCCTGCCATCTTCCATGCGGCTCACATGGCCAAACCATCTCAAGCGCCGCTAACTCAGTAGTGTGTATAAGCTGGGGATGTTGGCCGCCTCAAGGACTTCTGTGTTGGAGATACGGTCCTGCCACCTGATGCCAAGTATTCTCCGGAGGCAGTGAAGATGGACTGAATTGAGACGTCGCTCTTGGCTAACATACGTTGTCCAGGCCTCGCTGCCATAGAGCAAGGTACTGAGGACACAGGCTTGATATACTCGGACTTTTGTGTTCCGTGTCAGTGCGCCATTTTGCCACACTCTCTTGGCCAGTTTGGACATAGCAGTGGAAGCCTTTCCCGTGCGCTTGTTGATTTCTGCATCTAGAGACAGGTAACTGGTGACAGTTGAGCCTAGGTAGGTGAACTCTTGAACCACTTCCAGAGCGTGGCCGCCGATATTGATGGATGGAGCATTTCTGACATCCTGTCCCATGATGTTCATTTTCTTGAGGCTGATGGTTAGGCCAAATCCTGAGATTACCCCTGGAGGTTCTACTTTTTAACCTTCTGCCTAACTCCCTATATTCACTGTGCAGGACCTTATCTCTCTTCCTGTCTATGTCGTTAGCACCAATATGGACCACGACCTCTGGCTGCTCACTCTCTCCTTTCAGAATTTCCTGCAGCCACTCCGAGACATCCTTGACCCTCGCAGCAGAGAGGCAACATATCATCCTGATGCCTCTTTTGCGGCCACAGAAACGCCTACCTGCACCCCTTACGATAGAATTTCCTATCACGATAGCTCTTACACCCCTTTTCCTGTCCTGCTGTGCGGCAGAGCCCTCTGTGGTCCCATGGGCCTGGCTGTTGCCGCTTTCCCCTGGGAGGTCATCCCCCCAACAGTATCCAAAGCGGTCTATCTGTTTAAGAGGTGGTGGCCACAGGGGACTCCTGCACTACCTGCCTGTGCCTACTACTCTGTCTGGTGGTCACACATCCCTTTTCTGCCTGTGCAGCTATTATCTGCGGTGTGACCACCTCGCTAAACATGTTATCCACGACGTCCTCAGCATTATGGATGCTCCACAGTGAATTCTCCTGCAGCTCCATCTCCATAATGCGGGTCGCCAGTAGTTGCAGATGGCCCCACTTCCTGCACACATGCTCACTAGGGATACTGGAAGCATCCCTGATTTCCCACAAAGTGCAGGAGGAGCAGATCACGGGGCTGAACTCTCCTGTCATGACCTACCCTTAGACTAATTAGTTACACCATTAATTAAAAAAAAATACTAATTACATGAGGGGCCTTTTTCTACCCACTTCAATCTAAGATTCTTAATAAACTACACTAAATTAAAAAAAGAAACACTTCAGTAGTACTCACCTTATCACCAGAGTTCTTTTCCCACAAAAATACTTTTCACTTTTTTAAAGATATCTACATGCACTAATAGCTGCTACTCACCCAACCAATCAGCTTGCAGCTCTCCTCTGACGTCACTGTTTGCTTTCTTCATGACATATTCTATTATATTATGGTCGCTCATCCTCAAGGGATTTCACAAAACTAGATTGTCAATTATTCCTCTCTCTTCACACAATACCCAGTCTGGGATGGCCTGTTCTCTCGTTGGTTCCTCAACATATTGGTCCAGAAAACCATCCCGAATACACTCCAGTAATTCCTCCTCGACGTTATTGTGACAAATTTGCTTTGACCAATCTATATGAAGATTTAAGTCACCCATAATTACAGATGTTGCTTTATCGCATGCATCTCTAATTTCCTGTTTAAGACCATTCCCACATCACCACCACAGTTTGGGGGTCTATATATAACCCCCACTAACGTTTTTTGCCCCTTAGTGTTTCTCAGCTCTACCCATACAGACTCCACATCATCAGCTCTCATATCCTTCCTCACTATTGTATTACTTTCCTTTTTAACCAGAAATGCAACTCCACCGCGGGTGGAAAAAAGCCATTTTACTGATGGTGTGAATATTTGGTCAGAAGCTCATCGCAAAGCATCTCAAGGTTAACTATGTAACAAAGTGTGTGAACAGTTTGGCTTTTCGTCTCAAACATTTACAAAGGAGAGGGATGGAGTATGTAGCTAGGAAATATTTGAAGCAGAGACAGAAAACAATGTCTTCAATCTTCTCAATATTTAATTGGCATTGCAGATGTGTGAGGTAATACATTTTGAAAGGAGGAATGAGGAGAGACAATACAAGTTAAATGGTATAACTATAAAGGTGGTGAAATAACAGAGACACCTGGAGTATTTGTACACAAATCTTTGTAGCCAAACCGTTAATAAATATATGGGATCCTTGGTTTTATAAATAGAGGCAAAAAGAACAAAAGCAAGGACATTATGTGAAACATATATAAAATACTAGTTCAGCTGCACCTGGAGTCTTGTGTCGAATACTGGGAACCACACTTTAGGAAGGACATGAAGCCTTCGGAGAGGGTACAGAACTCTTTTACGAGAATTTGTGCAGGCATGAGGGATGACAGTTATGTAGCTGGGGTTGTTCTGCTTAGAGCAGAGAACTTTCAGAGGAGATTCGATTGAGCTGTTTAACATTAGGAAGGGTTTAGATAAATTAAATAAAGAGAAACTGTTTCCAATGTCCAAGGGACCGGTAATCAGAGACACAGATTTAAGGCGATTGGTAAAAAAAGCAGACATGAGGATTTTTGTTTCTGAGTGGTTTGGATTTGGGATGCACTGTCTGATAGGCTGATGGATACAGATTCTATAGTATATCCCAAAAGGGAATTGGCTAAATATCTGAAGAAGAAAAAATGTTCGGATATAGTGAAAGAGTCAGGGAGTGGGACTAACTGGATTGTTCTTTGAAAGGGTTCAGCACTGACTTGATGGGCCGAATGACATCATTCAGGGCTGTGCTATTCTATGATTCTATGATTGTTCCAGCCTGTACTTTCCCAATATTCCTATCCTTTCAGCAGCTGTTTGATAAATTACCACTTAACAGCCGTGTTACCAAATTAGAAACACATGGGATTAAAGGACCAATGTCAGCAGTGGCTCAGTTTGTCACTCTCTCCCCTTTCAATCACAAGCGTCTAGGATCAAGTGTCACTGCAGGACTTGATGACAAGAATCAAGGCTGACACTGCAGTGCAGTACTGAGGGAGTGTTTCACTGTCAGAGGTACCGCCTTATCAATGAAAAGGTAAAGCCAGGCCCCGTGTTGCCCACTCAGGTGGATGTAAAGATCCCATGGAATTATTTTGAAGGTCAGGGGAATTATTCCCAGTATCCTGGTCAACATTTACCCCTCAATTCAACATCACAAAAACAGATCTGATCATGATCACACTGCTACTTGTGGGATCTTGCTGTGCGGGAATTGACTTTGTTTTTCCTGCATTTACAAGACTGACTAAACGTTAAAAAGTACTCGTTGGTTGTAAATCGCTTTGGGACATGCAGTGATCATGAAGACGTTACATAAATGGAAGTCCTTTTTTTATTTTCAATGTCAGCATGCAGGAAATTAGGTCAGTGACAGAAAGCAGACAGTAGTAGAGAATGGTTGTTGATCAGTCTGGAGGGAAGTACAAAGTGGGGTTCCGCAGGGTTACTGTTGGAATCACTGTTGCTGTATGTTAATGCAATGGGCTTGTGTACAGACAGGATAATGTCAAAGTTTTCAGAGGGCAGGAAACTCAGAAATGTTAATAAACAGTCTGAAGGATAGTAACAGACTTCAGGAGGACAGAGACTGACTGGTGAAATGGACAGGAACATGGCAGATGTAATTTAACACAGTGAAGTGTGAAGTGAGACATTTGGGTAGGAAATATGAGGTGAAACAATATAAACTCAATGGTACCATTATAAAGCGGATGAAGGATTAGAGAGAAGTGGCGTGTACACACACAGATCTTAGAAGGTAACATGTAGTGTCTTTGTTGTTAGAGAGAGAGATACAGAGTAATAAAACTCAGGAGGAAATGCTGATGTTTATACATCATTGGTTAGATCCCAGCTGGAGAATTGTGTCCAATTCTGATCACCACGGTTTGGTAAGGATGTCAAGGACTTAGTGAAGATACTGAGGTGATTTTCTGGAATGGTACCAGGGATCTGGGAATTCATTTATGTTGAGAAATTTGAAAAGCTGGGATTGTTCTCTTTAGAGCACTGATGGGTAAGGGGAGATTTAATATGGAATTCAAAATCATGAGGTGTTTTGATAGGTAATTAATGTGAAACTGTTTCCAGTGTCAGAAAGTTCAGTATTAAGAAGACACAGATTGAAGGTAATTGACAAAGAACCAGAGGTGAAATGAGGAGAATTTTCTTACACAGCAAGTTGTTGGGATCTGGAATTCACTGCCTGAAAACAATATGGAAGCAGATTCAATAATATCTTTCAACCTCTCACACTGCTCAATGTACCACACCCCTATCACTCACCCATCAGCTGTCCCTAACACTCAGGACTCACACCTAACATTCACATACTCCACCTCACCCTCACACACCTTCCACTGATACCAGCCTCACACGCACATCTCACTGTCTCCACATACCACCAGCAATTGAGCGATGGAAGGCACATCACACAAACACTGTGAAACACAATTACTGATATTCCACCCCCTCTCTAACAGGACAAGGTGGCCCATAATCACAGGGGGCAGAAGTGAACTGGTGGGGGCCAGGCATATCTTCATCCCCTGAGCCTGAGGGAGGAGATGGTTCTCTACATCATGGGACTGGCTGTCACAGAGCCCGTGGCATCCGGCCTCGCCGACAGCATTCAGGCTGTTGCTATGTTCCTGCCTTATGTCCCTTTTTAACTCCTACCTCCCCCTCATCCTGCTGTCTGGGATGATGTCCAAGCTGCAGATGGGACCATGGACCTCCTGCTTTTCATCCCACCCCCAATCGCTCACCCCAACCTTCCAATTCTGATTTATACTTTCCAACGATAACTGAAAACTGCCAGCTTCCCAGTCACAGCAGCTCCAGGAGACAGAGAGAGAGAGCAGCAGCACAGCACTGATGGTGAAGCCCCATCACTTGGTCTGATACTCACAGACAACAGATCAAACACTTACACTGTGTGTGCTTTAGAGGCTGGTAAAGAGTCAGAATCTACACGTGGTGAGTCACCGAGCACGAGTGAGCTGCAGCCAGGCCAGGGGGAAAGGATAGTTCATGTGTCAGATGACCGGAGGGCAATGTCACAAACGAGTTATAATACACAGGACTCAGATATGAACTTTGCTGGAGCAGCATACAGGAGAATGCTGATGGATATGGACACAGAGATACTTTGTCCATTGACAGGCCTGTCAGACAGTCTGTTGCCACTATCAAAGAACATGGAGGAGTCCAGCTCAAACATGGCACAGGACATTGCACAGAGCTTGAAGCCCATTTTTCCCCCTGTGGAAGTGGTCACTAACTCCATGACAGCACTAGCGGACCCAGCTGTGATACAATTGTTGGTGACCATTGTCTCAGCTTCCACTGCAGCACAGATGGCATGCTGCCCATGTCGTGGTGGTGCAGTCTGAATCCGTGCCCTCAAGGCCCTGAGCTGCTCGAGGAAGTCCTGCAAGGCCATCTGCAGTCTCCCCCAGTGAAAGTCAGCAGCCTTCCACCAGCCATGCTGCAGTCACTGGGGAAACACTGTGTCGGAGCACGAGGCAAGTCGAGGGATCCACAAGACACGCACTAAGGGAATATTCAAGGGTGAATAGTTCAGCTTTGCTAGTATAATTGGATGTGTTATTGGATAAAGATGTCAATGAAAAGGTTTTTGTTGGTGTTTTTTTATTGCAGGACACTGTGATGGGGCGTCTCAGATGGGTGTAATGGGGGAGAATGGAGGATCCATGGTGGGAAAGGGAAGTTGTCCTGTGGGAACCGAAATCCTAGCAGGGTCTCTCCGACAGCCTGCCCGGTTCAAAGGCATCCAGGAAATATCCTCCCTCACTCCTCCTCCTGAGGTAGCCTCCGGATTACTGGTGCCAATGCCTGTGTCCTCATGATGGTGATGATATGAAGGATGCAGCAGAACACCATGAACTTGGACACCTGCTCCAGTGAGTACTGGAGGGCTCCCCCCGAGCGGTTCAGACGTTGGAAGCATTGCTTCATCACACCGATGGTCTGTTCCACCATGTTCCTGGTGACTCCATTGCTCACGTTATACACGGGTTATTTTCATGCGGTTGGTTGGCATTGATGCTGGGGGTTGAATTAGGAGTGATGTACAGAGTGAGGTAGGCATTCTCTCCGAGGAGCCACATTCTGGTTCTGCATAGCTTCATAGCTATCGCCCTCCATACCAGGCAACATCCTGGTGAACCTCCTCTGCACCCTCTCCAAAGCATCCACATCCTTTTGGTAATGTGGCGACCAGAACTGCACGCAGTATTCCAAATGTGGCCGAACCAAAGTCTTATACAACTGTAACATGACCTGCCAACTCTTGTACTCAATACCCCGTCCGATGAAGGAAAGCATGCCATATGCCTTCTTGACCACTCTATTGACCTGCGTTGCCACCTTCAGGGAACAATGGACCTGAACAGCCAAATCTCTCTGTACATCAATTTTCCCCAGGACTTTTCCATTTACTGTATAGTTCACTCTTGAATTGGATCTTCCAAAATGCATCACCTCGCATTTGCCCTGATTGAACTCCATCTGCCATTTCTCTGCCCAACTCTCCAATCTATCTATATTCTGCTGTATTCTCTGACAGTCCCCTTCACTATCTGCTACTCCACCAATCTTAGTGTCGTCTGCAAACTTGCTAATCAGAACACCTATACTTTCCTCCAAATCATTTATGTATATCACAAACAACAGTGGTCCCAGCACGGATCCCTGTGGAACACCACTGGTCACACGTCTCCATTTTGAGAAACTCCCTTCCACTGCTACTCTCTGTCTCCTGTTGCCCAACCAGTTCTTTATCCATCTAGCTCGCACACCTTGGACCCCATGTGACTTCACTTTCTCCATCAGCCTACCATGGGGAACCTTTTCAAACGACTTGCTGAAGTCCATGTATATGACATCTACAGCCCTTTCCTCATCAATCAACTTTGTCACTTCCTCAAAGAATTCTATTAAGTTGGTAAGACATGATCTTCCCTGCACAAAACCATGTTGCCTATCACTGATAAGCCCATTTTCTTCCAGATGGGAATAGATCCTATCCCTCAGTATCTTCTCCAGCTGCTTCCCTACCACTGACGTCAGGCTCACCGGTCTATAATTACCTGGATTTTCCCTGCTGCCCTTCTTAAGCAAGGGGACAACATTAGCAATTCTCCAGTCCTCCGGGACCTCACCCGTGTTTAAGGATGTCGCAAAAATATCTGTTAAGTCCCCAACTATTTCCTCTCTCGCTTCCCACAGAAACCTGGGATAGATCCCATCCGGACCTGGGGACATGTCCACCTTAATGCCTTTTAGAATACCCAACACTTCCTCCCTCCTTATGCCGACTTGACCTAGAGTAATCAAACATCTGTCCCTAACCTCAACATCCGTCATGTCCTTCTCCTCGGTGAATACCGATGCAAAGTACTCGTTTAGAATCTCACCCATTTTCTCTGACTCCACGCATAACTTTCCTCCTTTGTCCTTGAGTGGGCCAATCCTTTCTCTAGTTACCCTCTTTCTCCTTATATATGAATAAAAGGCTTTGGGATTTTCCTTAACCCTGTTTACTAAAGATATTTCATGACCCCTTGTAGCCCTCTTAATTCCTCATTTCAGAATGCGCCGACAATCCCGATATTCTTTCAAAGCTTCGTCTTTCTTCAGCCGCCTAGACCTTATGTGTGCTTCCTTTTTCCTCTTAGTTAGTCTCACAATTTCACCTGTCATCCATGGTTCCCTAATCTTGCCATTTCTACCCCTCATTTTCACAGGAACATGTCTCTCCTGCACGCTAATCCACATCTCTTCAAAAGCCTCCCACATATCAAAAGTGGATTTACCTTCAAACAGCTGCTCCCAATTGACATTCCCCAGCTCCTGCCGAATTTTGGTATAGTTGGCCTTCCCCCAATTTAGCACTCTTCCTTTAGGACCACTCTCGTCTTTGTCCATGAGTATTCTAAAACTTACGGAATTGTGATCACTATTCCCAAAGTAGTCCCCTACTGAAACGTCAACCACCTGGCCTGTCTCATTTCCCAACACCAGGTCCAGTATGGCCCCTTCCCGAGTTGGACTATTTACATCCTGCTCTAAAAAACCCTCCTGGATGCTCCTTACAAATTCTGCTCCATCTAGACCTCTAACATTAAGTGAATCCCAGTCAATGTTGCGGTCATTTCAGAGACATGGGTTGAGCAGGGACAGGAATGGATGTTGTGGGTTCCGGGATTTAGATGTTTCAACTAAGAACAGAGAAGATGGGAAAAGAGGGGGGGGGGTGTGGCATTGTTAATCAAGGAAAGTATTACAGCGGCAGAAAGGACGTTTGAGGACTCGTCTACTGAGGTAGTATGGGCCGAGGTTAGAAACAGGAGAGGAGAGGTCACCCTGTTGGGAGTTTTCGACAGACCTCCAAATAGTTCCAGAGATGTAGAGGAAAGGATACCAAAGATGATTCTTGACAGGAGCGTCAGTAACAGGGTAGTGGTTATGGGGGACTTTATCTTTTCATATATTGACTGGAAATACTATAGTTCGAGTACTTTAGATGGGTCTGTTTTTGTCCCGTGTGTGCAGGAGGGTTTTCTGACACAGTATGTAGACGGGCCAACCAGGGGCGATGCCACATTGGATTTGGTACTGGGTAATGAACCCGGCCAGGTGTTAGATTTAGAAGTTGGTGAGCACTTTGGTGATAGTGATCACAATTCGGTTAGTTTTACCTTAGCGATGGGCAGAGACAGGGATATACAGCAGGGGAAGAATTATAGCTGGGGGAAAGGAAATTATGATGCGATTAGGCAAGATTTAGGATGCGTAGGATGGGGAAGGAAACTGCAGGGGATGGGCACAATCGAAATGTGGAGCTTATTCAAGGAGCAGCTACTGCGTGTCCTTGATAAGTATGTACCTGTCAGGCAGGGAGGAAGTTGTCGAGCGAGGGAGCCGTGGTTTACTAAACAAGTTGAAGAGATTGTCAAGAGGAAGAAGGCGGCTTATGTTAGGATGAGACGTGAAGGCTCAGTTCGGGCGCTTGAGAGTTACAAGCTAGCCAGGAAGGATCTAAAGGGAGAGATAAGAAGAGCAAGGAGAGGACACGAGAAGTCATTGGCGGATAGAATCAAAGAAAACCCTAAGGCTTTCAATAGGTATATCAGGAATAAAAGAATGACTAGAGATAGGTTAGGGCCAATCAAGGATAGTAGTGGGAAGTTGTGTGTGGAATCGGAGGAGATAGGGGAAGTGTTAAATGAATATTTTTCGTCAGCATTTACAGTGGAGAAAGAAAATGTTGTCGAGGAGAATACTGAGATACAGACTACCAGGCTAGATGGGATTGAGGTTCACAAGGAGGAGGTGTTGGCAATTTTGGAAAGTGTGAAAATAGATAAGTCCCCTGGGCCAGATGGGATTTATCCTGGGATTCTCTGGGAAGCCAGGGAGGAGATTGCAGAGCCTTTGTCCTTGATTTTTATGTCGTCATTGTCGACAGGAATCGTGCCGGAAGACTG
Source organism: Heterodontus francisci (assembly GCF_036365525.1). NCBI lineage: Eukaryota > Metazoa > Chordata > Chondrichthyes > Heterodontiformes > Heterodontidae > Heterodontus > Heterodontus francisci. Next base: position 1,920,749 of record NW_027142264.1, read on the forward strand.
GAGGATAGCAAATGTTGTCCCCTTGTTCAAGAAGGGGAGTAGAGACAGCCCTGGTAATTATAGACCTGTGAGCCTTACTTCGGTTGTGGGTAAAATGTTGGAAAAGGTTATAAGAGACAGGATTTATAATCATCTTGAAAAGAATAAGTTCATTAGAGATAGTCAGCACGGTTTTGTGAAGGGTAGGTCGTGCCTCACAAACCTTATTGAGTTTTTTGACAAGGTGACCAAACAGGTGGATGAGGGTAAAGCCGTGGATGTGGTGTATATGGATTTCAGTAAGGCGTTTGATAAAGTTCCCCACGGTAGGCTATGGCAGAAAATACAGAAGTATGGGATTGAAGGTGAATTAGTGCTTTGGATCAGAACTTGGCTCGCTGAAAGAAGACAGAGGGTGGTGTTTGATGGTAAATGTTCATCCTGGAGTGTAGTTTCTAGTGGTGTACCGCAAGGATCTGTTTTGGGGCCACTGCTGTTTGTCATTTTTATAAATGACATGCATGAGGGTGTAGAAGGGTGGGTTGGTAAATTTGCGGATGACACGAAGGTCGGTGGAGTTGTGGATAGTGCCGAAGGATGTTGTCGGGTACAGAGGGACATAGATAGGCTGCAGAGCTGGGCTGAGAGATGGCAAATGGAGTTTAATGCGGAAAAGTGTGAGGTGATTCACTTCGGAAGGAGTAACAGGATTGCAGAATACTGGGCTAATGGGAAGATTCTTGGTAGTGCAGATGAGCAGAGAGATCTTGGTGTCGAGGTACATAAATCCCTGAAAGTTGCCACCCAGGTTAATAGAGCTGTTAAGAAGGCATATGGTGTGTTTGCTTTTATTAGTAGGGGGATCAAGTTTAGGAGCCACGAGGTCATGATGCAGCTGTACAAAACTCTGGTGCGGCCGCACCTGGAGTATTGCGTGCAGTTCTGCTCACCGCATTATAGGAAGGACGTGGAAGCTTTGGAAAAGGTGCAGAGGAGATTTACTAGGATGTTGCCTGGTATGGAGGGAAGGTCTTCCGAGGAAAGGCTGAGGGACTTGAGGTTGTTTTCGTTAGAGAGAAGGGGGAGAAGAGGTGACTTAATAGAGACATATAAGATAATCAGAGGGTTAGATAGGGTGGATAGTGAGAGTCTTTTTCCTCGGATGGTGATGGCAAATACGAGGGGACATAGCTTTAAGTTGAGGGGTGATAGATGTAGGACAGATGTCAGAGGTAGTTTCTTTACTCAGAGAGTAGTAGGGGCGTGGAACGCCCTGCCTGCAACAGTAGTAGACTCGCCAACTTTAAGGGCATTTAAGTGGTCATTGGATAGACATATGGATGAAAATGGAATAGTGTAGGTCAGATGGTTTCACAGGTCGGCGCAACATCGAGGGCTGAAGGGCCTGTACTGCGCTGTTATGTTCTATGTTCTAAAATTAAAATCTCCTATCACCACCACCCTGTTGCTCCTACAGCTTTCCATAATCTGTTTACATATTTGTACCTCTATCTCACGCTCGCTGTTGGGAGGCCTGTCGTACAGCCCCAACATTGTTACCGCACCCTTCCTGTTTCTGAGTTCTGCCCATATTGCCTCACAGCTCGAGTCCTCCATAGTGCCTTCCTTCAGCACAGCTGTGATATCCTCTTTGACCAGTAATGCATCTCCTCCACCCCTTTTACCTCCCTCTCTATCACGCCTGAAGCATCGGTATCCTGGGATATTTAGTTGCCAATCATGCCCTTCCCTTAACCAAGTCTCAGTAATAGCAATAACATCATACTCCCAGGTACTAATCCAGGCCCTAAGTTCATCTTCCTTACCTACTACACTTCTTGCATTAAAACAAATACACCTCAGACCACCAGTCCCTTTGCTTACATCATCTGCTCCCTGCCTACTCTTTCCCTTAGTCACGCTGACTTCATTATCTCGTTCCTTACAGGCTTTCGTTAATACATCCTAACTCTCCACTGACCTCATTTGGTTCCCATCCAGAGCTTTCCCTCTCTGCAGCCTCTGCTCCATTTGTTGATCATGTTGCAGACCCAGAGACACTGTAACTACAGTCCCGATACCTCGTCTAGAGTTGGAACACTAAATCCTCTGTCCTCCCTGAATGTCTGCAGCAGCTCACAACACAAACTCCAGAAAACCATCCACAGCACCTCCACTAACTTTACAATAGCAGAAGTAAGTCAAAAGCCCCTCACCTGCAAGTTGGATGCTCGGTCCTTTTAAATAACCCCAGAGGGGATTCCTTGTGCCAGCTGAATGGATGCTTAACTGAGAGTGACTAACACAGGCGGTCAGTGAACATGCATAGGCCAAGTTTCCAAGCTGCTGGAACAGGTTGTTCATATGCCATCCAGACCCCTGTTCAGTCTACCGGTCCATGCAGGGTACTCTTGGACTCGTGCCCTGTCCAGCATGAGAACTGTGTCGGCCACACCAGAACTGCCCATCAGTGTGGATTCCACTGCACCAGCACCAGTGATAGTACTGAGACAAAATCAGAGTCAGAGACAGATCCATAGCTAATGAAATTCACTTCAAAACGAGAAATGACAAACACTTCAAATAGAACAAATGGAAGGAATATGGGAAACGGACAGGGGAATGGGGATAATTGGAAGGTTGAGGCCATTTAGAGCTTTTAATCCAAGTATGATTATATTACAATTGTGGCATTGCCAGACTGGGAGGTAGGTTATGTGAGTGAGTACAGGGGTGATGGGTGATCTGGACTGGGTGTGAGTTGTGATGCAGCCAGTAGATTTCTGAATAAGCTGCAGTTTATCGAGCTTTGTTATTGTGAGCATGACCAGGAAGACATTGGAATCATCAAGTGTGGATCTAAGAAAGGCACGGCTGAGGGTTTGTAAGTAGATGAACTGAAGGAGATGTGGAAATGAACAAAATTATAGAGGTGGCTGTAGGCAGGGTTAGTGATCGACAGGATATTAAATTGGAACTTAGCTTAGGATGAAAGGAATCGCTGACGTTGTGAAGAGGCTGGTTTGTTCTCAGACATTGGGCAGGGAGTGTGATAGAGTCGGTGGACAGGGACAGAATTTGTGACAGAAACCGATGGCAGTGGATTTAGTATTCCCAATATTTAAATAAAAGGAACAGCAATGCAGTGAAACATGATCTATAGTTCTAATAGCTGGATAGAGAGGTTTACCAGGAACAATAATATTCGCAAGAAGGGCAGAGTAATTGACAAGAACAGTACTGAAGTTAATCATTGGTTATAACATTAATAGCTAGGTAGAGAGAGACTTACCAGGGACACCAACAATACTGAGGACCGGATAGTAAATCGTTTGAATAGTCAAAAGCGCGAAATAGATCCGATATTGTAAAGAAAGCCGATGATAATTTGTAGAAAGATAGTCAGACGCCCACGAGAAACTCCTCTCCATTGTTGTCACATTCCAATCGATTGTTCTCGGATTCTGACCCATTGTTGTCACATTCCAATCGATTGTTCTCAGATTCTGATCTATCCTCTCCCTCTCTCTGGAGCCACTTATCCCTGTCAGTGCCGGTGAGAGGGATGGAGGTGGGGGTGGGCGCGGTGGAGGCTCCTGCTGATACTATGGGATAACACATTGGAAGGAGTCCTGTATTAATAGAAGTGGGAAACCCTCCAATGACACAATTAGGGTCCATGGAGACTTACATTAATTACAGTCACTGAACAAACAAGTTCAGTCAACACCTTTCAATCCAACACTTTCTGTACCGCAATAAACAATTATCCAGTCTAGATGGGATGTATGAGGGTTGCTGAGGGAAGGAATGTTGGAAATAGCGGAGCCACTGGCCCGAATCGTCCAATCCTCCTTGGATATGGCAGTGATGTCAGAGGACTGAAGTGTTGCAAATTCTACACCCTGTTCAAAACAGTAGAGATAGGCTACACCCTAGAACTACTGACCCATCAGTCTAACCTCACTGAAATGTTGGAGAAGCTTGTAGCGTCTGTAATCTGGGACAAGATATTTGTGGTTTAAATAGCATGAGTTTATAAATGACAAGAAGGTCCAGAAGATATATTAGTGGCAAATCATGTCTGACTATCTTGATCATATTCTTTGATGAAGTAATGGAGAGTGTTGCTGCGGAAAGCACGGTTGCTACTTTGTATATGAACAATCAAAAGTCGTGGAATCAAATGCCATTTAATAGATTTGTTAGGAAGTCTGAACCACATGGATTCAAGAGGCAGTGACAGTGTGGATATGACATTGGCTAAGGGATAGAATACAGAGGGAAGTGGTGATCTATTTTTGCTCAGACAGTGGAGGGGATTATACAGTGATGCTCCCCAATGGTCGGTATTCGGGCCATTGCTTCTTTATGGAAACATACATAAATATATATCCGTGTATTGTGTTTGTGTGTGACATTTACTTATATATAAAAGGCATAATTTCAGTGTACTCAGGTGACAGAAACTCGGAAATGCAAAAAAAATGAGGATGATATCAGAAGGATTCAGGGAGACTGATGAAATGAGGAAATGAAGCAGATGAAATTTAGTGCAGACATGGGGTAAGGGAGGAAGAATAAGGTGAGGCAATGTAAATGAAATGGGGCAGTTTTAAATTGGGTGCATGAACAGATGTCTTTGAATATAGCAGAACAAGTCGATACAATTACTAAAAACACATCCAGGATATCGAGCTTTATAAATAGAGGCATAGCGTGCAAAAGGAAGGAAGTCAACTGAAACTTTGTAAATCACTGGTTAGGTCTCAGCTGAGGAATTGTGTCCAATTCTGAGCATTACTTATTAGAAAGGATGTCAGAATGTTGGAGAAGGTGCAGAGGAGATTTACTGGAATGGTCCAGGAATGTGGGAGTTCAGGAACATGGGGAGACTACAGAAACAGGAATCAGAGTAGATCAGGTAAAGGGGGGAATTTAATGGAACAGATCACAATTATGTGCTGTTTTGACAGAGTAAGGGTAAACTGTTTCCTTTGGGAAAAGGACCGATAGCAAGACTCAAAATACTTGGCAAAAGATGCAGAGGTGCCATAAGGAAAACATTTTTTTATACAGTGAGTTGCTTTAATCTGGAATACACGGCCTGAAGATGTGCTGGAAGTAGATTCAAGAGCAAGTTTCAAAAGGGAACTGGATAAATGCTGCAGAGGGGGATTTGCAGGGCTTTGGGAAAAGAGGAGGAAAGAGGGGTAAAATAAAAAGCTCTTTCAAAGATGGCACAGGTACGATGGGACAATGGACTGCTTCCATGCTTTGTGATTCTCCGATTCTATGGTAACAGAATCCATTGAGTCCTTATTTCGTGTGTACAATTGATGTCCAGCAGTTCTTGAGCCAGCGGCTCATTGTTACTTGTATCCTCACACAGATAACAGAAGAAAGGCAAACACAAGGGCCAGGTGAGATGAATTGTGTTGACAATTTACTATATTGGGTTATGACGTCTCTCTCTTTGATCACTTCAATCAGTCAGTTACAAACACATTGATTTTATTCCCATTTTATTTCCTGTCTATTTGTTCTCAAGACATGAGTGATACTGACAAGGCTGGCATTACTTCCCCATGCCTGGTTACCATGAGAAAATGATGGGCCTTCATCCTGAACCACTGCAGTCCGTGTGGTGAATGTGTTCCCACAATGCTGTTACAGAAAGGATTTCAGGCTTTTAACCCAGTGATGATGAAGGAACGGTGATTTCTGTCCAAGTCTAGATGGTGTTTGGCTCGGAGGAGGGGAATGTGGAGGTGATGGTGTTTTGTGTTCGAGTCCGAGCTGAATTCAACGCCCTCCCCTCTATCTCGTGTCCCTTGACTGTAAACTGGAATTGTTCTCTTTAGAGCAGTAATGTTAAATGGAGATTGAATAGAGATATGCAAAATCTTGAACAATATTTGATGGAGCAAAGACAGAGAATTTGGTTTCACTGGAAGTACTGTCAGTAACCAGAGGACACATTTTTAAGGTGATGGGCCAACAAAAATGCATTGATCTATTATAAACCGGAATTCACAACCTGAAAGAGTGGTGAAGCAGATTCAATAATAAATTTAAAAAAGAGAATTGATTCAATAGTATCAGAGGAGATTTTCAGCGAAGTGGTAATTATGTAGAGGAGAGGGACAAATGGGATTGCTCCTTCAAACAGCATGCACAGACACGATGGGCCAAATAGCCTCCTCCGTGCTGTATGATTCTTTGAGTCTGTGGAAACAGAAACCATTGAAACCTTACCTGATATGCACAACAGACGGTCAACAATTTTAAGCAGAGGCTGATCATTACTTGTACTTTGATATGGTTCAGGAAAACATCATGTTGGATTAACACAGATGAGGGAGAGAATTAGTCCTTTCCTGCTCTGTTTGTTTGGTCAAAACCACACTGTGTGGAAGTAACACAGATCAGGGATAGACGGACAGCAATTTTAAGCAGAGGCTGATCGTTACTTGTACTTGGAACATACCTTGTTGGATTAACACAGGCGAGGGAGAGAGATGGAAATCTCCTGCTCTGTGTGTGGGGGTCATTAACACAACATGTTGGATTGGCACAGGCCAGGGAGAGAAATAGAAATTTCTTGCTGTGTCTGTGTATATGGGGGTCGGTACCACACGATGTGGGAATGACATAGATCAGGGAGAGAATGGTCCTTTCCTGCTCTCTGTGTGTACGTGGGGGTCATTACCACATCGGGTGGAAGTGACACAGATCAGGGATAGAATTGGTCCTTTCCTGCTCTCTGTGTGGGTCAGTACCACACTGTGTGGGATTAAGAGGCCGGGGATAGAATTGGGTCTTTCCTGCTCTCTGTGTGGGTCAATACAACACCGGGACGATTTAACACAAGCCGGGGACAGAATTGGGTCTTTCCTGCTCTCTGTGTGGGTCAGTACCTCACCGGGTGAGATTAACACCGTCCAGGGATAGAATTGAATCTTTCCTGCTCTCTGTGCCTGGGTCAGTACCACCGCGAAAGACTAACACAGGCCAGGGATTGAATTGGGTCTTTCCTGCTCTCTGTGTGGGTCAGGACCACACCGGGTGGGATTAAGACACACCGGGGATTGAATTGGGTCTTTCCTGCTATCTGTGTGGGTCAGAACCACACCGGGTGGGATTAAGACACACCGGGGATTGAATTGGGTCTTTCCTGCTATCTGTGTGTGTCAGTGGCACACCGGGTGGGATTAACACAAGCCGGGGATAGAAGTGAGTCGTTTCTGCTCTATTTGGAGCTCAGTACCACATTGGGTGAAAGCCGCTTACTCAGCACAGCCTGAGGATGGAGCCTGGTCTGTCCCAATGAGGACAGAGAGTGACTGGTGAAATGGCCAGTCACCCGGCAGATTGAACTTTACACATTGAACTGTGAAGTGATACATATCGGTAGGAAATATGAGGAAAGGCAAAATAATGTGGATGGTTGAATGGACAGACCTCAGGCTGTACTAATTTATGAGGCAGCAGGACACTGAGAAGGCTGCTAAAAAAAACAACATATCGTGTCCTTGGCTTTATAAACACAGCACAGAGTAATAAAACTCAGGAGGAAATGCTGATTTTTATACATCATTGGTTAGGTCCCAGCTGGAGAATTGTGTCCAATTCTGATCACCACACATTGGTAAGGATGTCAAGGACTTAGTGAAGATACTGAGGTGATTTACTAGATTGGTACCAGGGATCTCATGGAGAGATGGGAAAAGCTGGGATTTTTCTCTTTAGAGCAGTGAAGGGTAAGAGGGGATTTAATATAGAATTCAAATTCATGAAGGGTTTTGATCGGGTAATTAGTGTGAAAATGTTTCCCGTGTCAGAAAGTTCAGTATTAAGAAGACACAGATTGTAGGTAATTGACAAAGAACCAGAGGTGAAATGAGGAGAATGTTCTTACACAGCGAGTTGTTGGGATCTGGAATTCACTGCCTGAAAACAAGGTGGAAGCAGATTCAATAATAATATGGTGGAGAAGGCAGATGGAATCCTTTCCTTTATTAGCTGAGGTATAGAATATAAGAGCAGGGAAATTATGCTGGAACTGTATAACTCATTGGCTGGGCCACAACTTGAGTACTGAGTGCAATTCTGGTCACCTCATTACAGAAAGGATCTAATTGCACTAGAGAGGGTACAGAGGAGATTTATGAGGATGTTGCTAGGACTAGACAAAATGCAGCTGTGAGGAACGATTGGATAGGCTGGGGTTGTTCAATTTGGAATAGAGAAGGCTGAGAGGAGATCGGACTGAAATGTCCATAATTTTGAGGGATCTGGACAGAGAGGAGGTGAAGGGTCTGTTCACCTTAGTAGAAAGGTCAGTGACTAGCGGGGACTAGATTTAAAGTGATTAGTCGAAAGATAAGAGGGGAGATAAGGAAAACCTTTTCATACAGAGTGTGGTGGGGTCTGGAACTCACTGCCTGAAAGTGTAGTTGAGGCAGAAACCCTCAACTCATTCAACAGGATTCTGGATATACACCTCAAGTACCGTAATCTGCAGAGCGATGGATCAAATGCTGAAAGTGGGATTAGAATGGGTGGATCGTTTTTCGGTCAGCACAGATACAATGGGCCAAGTGACCTCTTTCAGTCAGGAGGCTGCTGCTGCTGACTGTGAATGCTGCAATTGGACAGAAGGTAAATGGAATACTAGGACAGAAAGAGGGCTCCGCAGTTCACGGATGTGGTGACCCTAGATCAGATCTTACAGTGGTGTAGGAGAGGGAACAGAGTTCATGTCAAAGTCCTGTCTTCCTTTTATATGATCCTGTATAATGGACAGGGACTACTGGGCAGTAATGTGCTCAAAGGTTATCAGCAGTAATTGATTATCCCTATATTTGTATATTGTAGAACATTAAAACATACCCCTGCTCTGGTGTCCATTGCACCCTCAATATTCCTGATTAAAATATCAGAGGAGTGTGAACCAGACACCTCTGACCACCCTGAGGTACAGGCGATTCTCGAGTCGGTGCTGAGTGTATTCACAACCCATAAAGATGACTGTGGAAACATGAGCAGACCTGAAGAAATTAACTGACCATTGCATGATCCATGAAGCAGTATTCTTACCGAGCTGAGATTATATCATATATTCCAGACACTATCAGGTTATTGTTAGACCAGGGTGCAGTTCACAAAGACACAATCACTACTAACTGCCCGATTTTGCCGGTTACAAAACCAGATGGCAGCTGGGGACTGACTATTGACCATACAAACTCAACTCAGTCACCCCTGTGTGAACTCGGTTGTCTGAGAGACACCAACCCTACTCTCCCGGATTCCCAGCGGCAGGGCTGACTTCACCACGCTGGATATCTCTAATGTTTATTGGAGTATCCCAGTAAAACTAGAGAAACAATTTAAATTCACATTAACTTCTGAGGACCAGAGATACCCCTGGACATGTCTGTCACAAGGGGTTCCACAATAACCCCACTATTTTCCACAAACGTATGGCCGGGGCCGTTAGGAACCTTTCACAGTCTTCCTGCTTGCTGAAATAAATTGATGGTCTCCTCCTCATCACCACAGACCGTGTCCACACATTTAACCCTTTTACAGGAACTACTGCAGTTACTTTGGGAGCTGGACTAAAAGACCATCCACGTAAGGCCCAGCGGGTGTAACATCGTGTCATCGTTCTATATGTCTAAATTGGCTCATCCAACATCAGCCCAGACCAACATCAGGTCGAAACCATCCAGTGTATAACCCTGTCCACCTCAAAGACAGCCTTGTGTCCTATCCTCAGGCTGGTGGGGTATCAGTGGACCCTCATCCAGTGTCTACCCTTGTCCACCTCAAAGACTGCCCAGTGTCCTACCCTCAGGCTGGTGGAGTATCAGTGGACCCTCATCCAGTGTCTACCCCTGTCCACCTCAAAGTCCTGCCCTGTGTCCTATCCTCAGGCTGGTGGGTATCAGTGGACCCTCATCCAGTGTCTACCCCTGTCCACCTCAAAGACTGCCCAGTGTCCTACCCTCAGGCTGGTGGAGTATCAGTGGACACAATTCCAGTGTCTACCCCTGTCCACCTCAAGGACTGCCCAGTGTCCTATCCTCAGGCTGGTGGGTATCAGTGGATCCTCATCCAGTGTCTACCCCTGTCCACCTCAAGGACTGCACTGTGTCCTATCCTCAGGCTGGTGGGTATCAGTGGACCCTCATCCAGTGTCTACCCCTGTCCACCTCAAAGACTGCCCAGTGTCCTACCCTCAGGCTGGTGGAGTATCAGTGGACACAATTCCAGTGTCTACCCCTGTCCACCTCAAGGACTGCCCAGTGTCCTATCCTCAGGCTGGTGGGTATCAGTGGATCCTCATCCAGTGTCTACCCCTGTCCACCTCAAGGACTGCACTGTGTCCTATCCTCAGGCTGGTGGGTATCAGTGGACCCTCATCCAGTGTCTACCCCTGTCCACCTCAAAGACTGCCCAGTGTCCTACCCTCAGGCTGGTGGAGTATCAGTGGACACAATTCCAGTGTCTACCCCTGTCCACCTCAAGGACTGCCCAGTGTCCTATCCTCAGGCTGGTGGGTATCAGTGGATCCTCATCCAGTGTCTACCCCTGTCCACCTCAAGGACTGCCCAGTGTCCTATCCTCAGGCTGGTGGGTATCAGTGGATCCTCATCCATTGTCCACCCCGTCCACCTCAAAGGCTGCCCTGTGTCCTATCTTCAGGCTAGTGGGGTATCAGTGGACACAATTCCAGTGTCTACCCCTGTCCACGTCAAGGACTGCACTGTGTCCTATCCTCATGCTGGTGGGTATCAGTGAACCCTCATCCAGTGTCTACCCCTGTCCACCTCAAAGACTGCTCTGTGTCCTATCCTCAGGCTGGTGGGGTATCAGTAAACCCTCATCCAGTGTGTACCCCTGTCCGCCTCAAAGACTGCCCTGTGTCCTATCCTCAGGCTGGTGGATTATCAATTGCCCCTCATCCAGTGTCCACCCCTGTCCACCTCAAAGACTGCCCTGTGTCCTATCCTCAGGCTGGTGGATTATCAATTGCCCCTCATCCAATGTCTACCCCTGTCCACCTCAAAGCCTGCTCTGTGTCCTCTGCTCAGGCTGGTGGGGTATCAGTGGAGCCTCATCCAGTGTCTACCCCTGTCCACCTCAAAGACTGCCCTCTGACCTATCCTCAGGCTGGTGGAGTATCAATTGCCCCTCATCCAGTGTCTACCCCTGTCCACCTCAAAGACTGCCCTTTGTCCTACCCTCAGGCTGGTGGAGTATCAGTGGACACAATTCCAGTGTCTACCCCTGTCCACCTCAAGGACTGCCCAGTGTCCTATCCTCAGGCTGGTGGGGTATCAGCAGACCCTCATCCAGTGTCTACCCCTGTCCACCTCAAAGACTGCTCTGTGTCCTATCCTCAGGCTGTTGGGGTATCAGCGGACCCTCATCCCTCGATTTGCTGAGACTGTGACTCCTCTTTATGAACCACCGAATGGTGATGATGACCAGGTTTATCTCATTTGGACTGAAGAGAGCACAGAAACAGTAACACAACTAAAGAAATCTTTCGCCCAGGCAACGTGTCTTACCTCACCTAACCCCGACAAGACTTTCCACATGGATGTGGGGACACAGTGACAACCTGGCTGCTGTCCAATGCCGAGAAAACCAGGAGAAAATACTCCCCATTGTGAATTACTCCAGAATTGTGAGTGGGCCTGAACTGATTTACTCTGTTTGTGAAGAACATTTGTTAACCATGTTCTGGGGAATCAAACATTTTACTTACATCACGGGGTTCAACAGGGTGATACTGTCCAGTCCATTATACACCTTCCCAGTATAGGAAAGCTGTTGTAATATAATACCCATGTCATAGAGTCATAGAGCCTTAGTCAATTCTGGTGCAGAATGGGACATTTCAACTCATCGAGTCCGTTCCAGCGCTTTGTAGATAAATCAAGTCAGTCTCATTCCCCAGCTCCATGGATGACAAGGAGCCTACAGGGTAAGATACAGCAGGAAGGGCAAGTTTATGTCCCACACCGATAACTCAATACAACAGAAAACCAAGAGGAGTAGAGAAAGTGGAGGCTGATATCAAAAAGGAATTTACGAAAGCAAGGAGAAATCATAAAAAAATATTGGCAAGCAAAATCAAGGTGAACCCATGTATGTTTTTTCTTTCAATACATTAAGGCTAAGAGGACAACTAAGGAGAGAGTAGAGCCCATTAATGACCGATAAGGTAACCTATGTGTAGGGACAGTAGTTACTGATATGGTTCTTAATGAATACTTTGTGACTGTCTTCACAAAAGAGGGGAACGGTGCAGATATTGCAGTTAAGGAGGAGGTGTGTGAATTATTGGATGTGATAAACATAGGCAGAGAGGAATTACTAATGGAATTAGCCTCATTGAAAGTTGATACATCACCATGGCGTGATGAAATGTACCCCAGGTTGTTAAAAGAAGCAACAGAAGGAATAACCAAAGGTATGTCCATGATTTTCCAGTTCTCACTGGATACAGGTGTGGTGATGGAGGATTGGAGAACTGCTAACATTGAACCACTGTTTAAAAAGGGAGCGAAGGATAGACCGAATAACTACAGGCCAGTCAATCTAACCTCAGAGTGGGAAAATTATTGTAATCTATTCTGAGAGACATGATAAACTGTCACTTAGAAAGGCACAGGTTCATCAGGGATAATCACCATAGATGTGTTAAGGCAAGATTGTGTCTGACTAACTTGCATGATTATTTGATGAAGTAACAAGGACGATAGATGAGGTTAATGTCGTTGATGCGGTCTACTTGGATTTTAGCAAAGCTTTTGGCAAGGGCGCACATAGCAGACTTGTTAAAATAAAATCCCAGGGGATCCAGGGAAATGCAGCAAGGCGGATGCAAAATTAGCTCAGTGACAGGAAAGAAAGAGTAATTGTTGACAGGCGTTTTAGCGACTGGACGGATGTTTCTAGCAACATTTAGTGGAGGCAGTGGTGTAGTGGCAATGTCACTGCACTTGTAAATCCAGCAAACCCAGGTTAACACTCTGGGGACGTGGATTCGAATCCCACCATGACACATAATGAAATTTGTAATCAATTAATAGTTCTGGAATTAAACAGCGACTCTAATGGTGACCATGAAACCATTGTCGATTGTTTGAAAAGCCCATCTGATTCACTAATGTCCTTTAGGGAAGGAGATCTACTGCCCTTACCTGGTCTGGCCACATGTGACTCCAGACCCACAACAATGTGATGGACTCTTAAATGGCCTCACAAGCCACTCAGTTCAAGGGCAATGAGGGATGGGCAATAAATACAGACCCAGGCAGTGACGCCCAAATCCCACGAATGAATAAAAAAAAGCAAATTCCACACAGCTCAGTACTGGGACCCCTCTTTTATGTCGCATACATTAACGATTTGGAAGTAAAGGTAGGGCATAATCAAGAAGTTTGCAGACGATACAAAGATTGACCGTGTGGTAGATTGCAAGGAGGATAGCTGTACACTGCAGGAAGTTATTGATGGACTGGTCAGATGGGCAGAGAAGTGGTAAATTGAATTCAGGTTCGATGAGTGCGATATGATGCATTTGGGGAGGTCAAATAAGGCAAAGGAATGCACGATTAATGGGAGAATACTGAGAAGTGTAGAGGAAGTGACAGACCTTAGAGTGAATGCCCACAGATAGCTGAATGTAGCAGGACAGCTCGATAAGGTGGTTAAGAGGTCATATGGAATCCTTTCCCTTATTAGCCGAGGTATTGAATATAAGAGCAGGGAGGTTATGCTGGAACTGCATAAATCATTGGTTAGGCCACAACTTGAGTAATGTGTGCAGTTCTGGTCACCTCATTACAGAAAGGATGTAATTGCACTGGAGAGGGGACAGAGGAGATTTATCAAACATGTTGCCGGGACTGGGAAAATGCAACTTTGAGGAATGATTGGATAGGCTGGGGTTGTTTGCCTTGGAGCAGAGAAGGCTGAGGGGAAATCTGATTGAAACGTACAAAACGTTGAGGGCCCTGGATAGAGTGGTGGTGAATGGTCTATTCACCTTAGCAGAGAGATCAGTGACAAGAGGGCATGGATTTAAATGATTGGTAGAAAAATTAGAGGGGAGATGAGGAAAAAAATCACCCAGAGTGTGGTGGGGTGGGGGTCTGGAACTCAGTTTCTGAAAGGGTAGAAGAGGCTGAAAACCTCATCTGATTTTAAACGTGCCTTGCGACACCTCAAGTGATTTAATCTGCAGAGCTCGGGACCAAATGCTGGAAGGTGGGATTCGGCTGGGAAGGTCGTTTTTTGGATAGCAGAGACACGATGGGCCAAGTGGCCTCTTTCTGTGTTGTAAACATTCTATGATTTTTCTATGATTTTCTAGGTGCAGATAGGCGGTTTTAGTGAAGGTGTGTAGATGTGGTCAGAAGTTCATCTCGGGGTCAAATATGACACCAAGGTGTGAACAGTCTGGTTTAGTCTCACACAATTGCCAGGGAGAGGTATGGAGTCGGTAGCTAGGGAATTAAGTTTGGAGCAGGGACTGAAAACAATGTCTTCAATCTTCTGAAATTTGAATTGTCACAGCAGAGATGTGCGGTAATACCTTTTAGAAGGATGTATGTGGAGAGACAACACAAGCTACATGTTACAACTGTAAAGGGAGTGCAAGAACAGAGAGACCTGGGAGTTTATGTGTAAATCGTTGAAGGTCACAGGACAGGTTAGCACAACAGTTAATAAAGCATATGAGATCCTGGGCTTTATAAATAGAGGCATAGAAAACAAAACTGGGAAGTTATGCCAAATCTATATAAAACACTACAGCATATCCCAGTACATGACACATGGAATAGCAGAATTTGAAACATATTGTACCAGGGATCTGGGAATTCAGTTACATGGAGAGATTGGAAAAGCTGGGTTTGTTCTCTTTAGAGCAGTGAAGGGTAAGAGGAGATTTAATATCGAATTCAAAATCATGAAGAGTTTTGATGGGGTAATTAATGTGAAACTGTTTCCAGTGTCAGAAAGTTCAGTATTAAGAAGACATAGATTGAAGGTAATTGACAAAGAACCAAAGGTGAAATGAGGAGAATTTTCCTTCTCAGCGAGTTGTTGGGATCAGAAATTCACAGCCCGAAAACATGATGGAAGCAGATTCAATAATATCTTTCAAAAGGGAATTATAATTAAAAAAACTGGAAAAGGCGAAAAAAATAGTCTGGGGATAAAGAAGGAGAGTGGTAATAATTAGACAGCTCTTTCCAAGAAACAGCACTAACACAAAGGGCCGAATAGCCTCCTTCAGTGCTGCATTTGTCTCTAATTCTATGAGCAAGAGACATAGAGTGAAGGGAAAGAGAGTGAGAAAGGGGGAAAGAGGGAAAGGAAAATAGAAAGAGAGAGCAAACCGGGTTTGCATCGCTTTTTGAGCAGTGGGGTCATGATCTGCCAGTTGAGGCAGGTGATACAAAATTTCTGGGGCCTCCTCATTACATTTCCGTAAATTTTAGGGGCCTCCCAGGGTGACCCGCGCTGCTGTCTGTCTGCACGCTTAACAGGAGACTTAACTGTGTCTGAGTCTAGCATGTGTTTCAGCCAGGATTCAGCCCTGAAAGGCAATCTGTCCCTCTTAAAGGGAAGCTGCACTGAATCACAGGAGGCTGCTGCTGCTGACTGTGAATGCTGCAATTGGAGAAAAGGTAGATTGAGTACTAGCACAGAGAGAGGGCTCTGTGATTCACGGATGTAGTGCTGGAGGCCTTAGTCATGCAGGGTGACAGGAGAAGAGAGGCCATGTATCAGTGGGGTGGGATGTAGACCCTCAAGAAACGCACTCCGAAGGGAATGGGAGCAGGTGGCCAGGGAGGTCAATGCAGGAAGCTTGGCCCCAGGACCTGGCAGCAGAGCCAGAAGAAGTAGAATGAGCTCACACGGGTGATCAATGTCAGTGAATTCATTTCCACATGGCATCTCCTACCCCCAACATCACCAACCTCTCACACTGCTCAATGTACCACACCCCCATCACTCACCCATCAGCAGTCCTTAACACTCAGGACTCACACCTAACATTTACATACTCCACATCACCTTTACATACCTTCCACTGATACCAGCCTCACATCCACCTTTCACTGCCTTCACATACCACCAGCTATTCAGCTGTTGCAGGCATATCTCCCAAACACAGTGCAACACAATCACTGACATTCTGCTCTCTCTCTTACAGGACAGGGAGCAGCAGTGAACTGTCGGGATCCAGGCTTACCTTCATCCCCTGAGCCTGAGGGAGGAGTTCATTCTCCACCTCATGGGAACGGCTGTGACAGAGCCCATAGCATCCGGCATCACCAACAGCATTCAGGATGACGTTATGTTCCTGCCTTATGCTCCTTCTTAACACCCACCTCCTCTTCATCCTGCTGTCTGGGATGATGTACAAGCTGCAGATGGTGGGACCATGGATGCCTCTGTGGTATTTACGTGAGGTTGAGTAATTTGTGAAGAGCACATTATAGATGTGGTCGCCCCACAGATTAAGGGAAGAAGAATTACAGTCAAGCAGAATCAGGCAGGTAGCACAGGAGACCCCAGAGTGCATCTCACTCTCCAACCAGTATTCAATACTGAGGAAAGTGATGTTTCATCTGGGGACTGCAGCCAGAGACAAGGCCATGGTACCCGGGCTGTCTCAGCTGTACTGGGGGTGGGAGGGGATACAATGAAGACTAGAATGTTGACAGCGACAGGAGATTCGATAGTCACGGGAACAGACGAGCGTTTCTGAGGCCGCAGACATGCATCCAAGATGGTGTGTTTCCTCCCTGGTGTCATGGTCAAGTTAGCCATCTCAAAGTAGTAATCTCCGGATTACTGCCAGTACCCCGTGCGAGTGAGTATGGAAATAGGAGGATAGTACAAAGGGATGTGTGGCTGGGAGGATGCTGCAGAAGCGGTGAGGTTTGCATTGCTGGGACACTGGGACCAGTTCTGGAGAATGTGGGATCTGTACCGGCCAGACGGTTGCACCTGAACAGAGCTGGAACTAATTTCCTTGCAGGGTGATATGTTAGTGCTATTGGAGAGGGTTTACACTAAATTGGCAGGTGTGTGGGAACCAGGAGTAAACATCAGAGAGGAATTCTAAAGTGCACAGAATACTGGGAGAGATGGATAACACTACAGTAGGGTATAGAAAGCTATTAGTTGAGGTCTGAGTAAGGGAGGAAGTAATAAAGTTTACATCAGGGTTGATGTGCATGTATGTGAATACGGAGTGTGGTTAATAAGACTGGTGAGGTACAGGTGCAGATTGCCATGTGGAAATATGATGTTGTGGCTATAACAGAGATCTGGCTCAAAGAAGGGCAGAACTGGGTGTTAAATATTCCTGGATACAAGGTGTTCAGGAAAAATAGGAAAGGGAGAAAAGGAGTAAGAGTGGTGGTATTGATTAAGGAGAACATTATAGTGCTGGAGAGAGTGAAAGTCCCGGGGACATGTGTGGGGAGGTGGGAGTGGGGCTGGGTGGGTGCGTAGGTGGGTGAAGGACAGAATCTATTTGGATAGAGCTAAAGAACAAAAAAAGGTGCATTTACATTGCTTGTTGTTGTCTATAGGCCATCAGCTAATGGGAAGGATGTGGAGGAACAAATCTGCAAGAAAATTACAGAAAGATGCAAGAATTATAGAGTAGTTACAATGGGGGAACATTCATTATCCTAATATGGACTGGGATAGTAGCAATTTAACGGGCAGAGGGAGGCAGGTGTTACTACAGTGTGTGCAGGAAACATTTCTACAACAATATGTTGCTAGTCCAACATGAAAGGAGGCACTGCTAGACCTAGTTCTCGAGAATGAGCTGGACCCAAGTGGATTAAGTATCAGTAGGAGAACATTTAGGGGACAGTGATCATTGTATCATAAGGTTTAGGTTGACTATGGGAAAGGACAAAGAGCAATCCAGAGTAAGAATAATTAACTATGAGAAAGTCAACTTCAACAAGTCATCCGGTGTAAAAATTGAGCTGGGGCGAACAAATTAGAGTCAACGTTTGCCAGGAAAACAGGAGCTGAACAATGGGCTACCTTCAAAGAAGAGATAGTTCGGGCAGAGTTGTGGTAAACGGTTGTTTTTCACACTGGAGGACGGTAGACAGTGATGTTTTCCAAGGGTCAGTTCTAGGACCAACTGATTTTTTTTTTGCGATATATAAATGAGATGGATCTTGGAATTCAGATTAGAATTTCAATATTTTCCGATGATACCATGCTTGGAGGAATGGTAAGCAGTGAGGATGATGCAAAATGCCTACAACAGGATATAGATAGGCTCGCAGAATGGCCAGAGAAGTGGCAGGTGGAATTTAATACAGAGGAGTGTGAGGTGATGTATTTTGTCAGATGCAATAGGAAAGCAATAGAGACTTAATGGGACAGTTCTAAAGATTGTGCAGGAACTGAGGGACCTGGGGCTCTATATGCATTGATCTTTGAAGGTGGAAGAACATATATGGAGAGTGTTAAGCAAAGCCAATCAGATCTTGGGCTTCATAATTAGAGGCAAAGATACAAAAGCAGGGAAGTTATACTGAAACTGTATAAACCTTTGGTTAGGCCTCAACTAGAGAACTGTGTCCAGTTCTGGTCAGCACACTTTAGGAAGAATGGAAAGTCCTTGAGGGGGTGCAGAGGAGATTTACCAGAATGGTTCCAGGGATTGGAGCGGGGGGGTGGGGAGGGGGGAGCGGGTTGGTTAGTTACAAGGTTAGATTGGAGAAGATTGAGTTGTTCTCCCTGGAGTAAAGGAGATTGAGAGAGGTATGATAAACGTGTACAAGATTATGATAGGCTTAGGTAAGGTAGACAAGGAAAAAGTCTTCTCATTATCAGATGAAACACGGACCAGGGGACACAGATGGAAGGTTTTGGATAAGAGATGCAGGTGGATATGAGGAAGAAATATTTTACACAGTGGATGGTAATGTGCTGGAACTCACTGGCCATGAGGGTGGTGGAAGCCGAGACAATCAATGATTTTAAAAGGAAACTGGATGGACACCTGAAGGAAGTGAACTTGCAGGGATACAGGGATTAAGCGGGGGATTGGGACTGCCTGAATTCTTCCACACAGAGCTGGCACAGAGGGGCAAAATGGCCTCCTTCTGTGTCGTACATGACTCCATGACTCCATCAATTTCTACCACTCTATGTTGGATATGTCTCCTGCTCCTGCCTGGTAAGATCCACATACATAGAAGTTCAATGAAACTGTGACCTTAACGGCCACCAACAGCTACGTCCTCACCCTGGTGTGAGGCTCCAGGTCGTGTTACAGGAGGTGACACAGCTCTGTGACCAGATCCTTATTGAATCAGAGTCACCTCACACATTGCTTCTGGGTTAGGTTTAGGTAGGAATAGTGCTCTTGGAAAACCCTGGGTGGGTAGGGCAGATCCCTTTCCTCCTCCCTCTTTATAGAGCATCCCCTCACTGCAGCCTCTGCTCCATTTGTTGTTCATGTTACAGACCCAGAGACACTGTAACTACAGGCCCCAAACCGCGTCCAGAGTTGAAATGACAAACTCAGTTGAGTGATCATTGCTCGAATGGGAAGGAGATTTGGAGACAGAGAAAGATTAGAATAGGTCAAAAACGTGGGGCTATTGCAGAGACTGGGCAGGGAGTTGTCACAGAGAGAGAGAATGTACAGTGAAACACGTGTGATCGTCATTGGGACTGGTTTGGACATCTCGAGATAGATAGAAAGTTTACACCAGAACACGGTGTGCTCATCACTAAGAGCGGGGGGGGGGGGGGGGGGGTGGGGGGTGGTTGCGGGGTGGGGGGGGGGCGGGGGGAGCTTTAAGAGAGTTTGAATAAGTAAAACCAGAAATACAATGTCATTAGCATATCACAGGAAATAGTCAATTGATAACCTGGCAGAGAAAAAAAAACAGGCACACCTGGGGAGACGGACATCCTAAGGATTATCAAGCAGTATGATGGGGATTACGATTTAATTCTCAATAGAATATCTGAGGATGTCCAGAAATACAAATTTAAGATAAAAAAGGTTTGAGATAAGTTGGTTAATGGGGCACATCTCTGCACCTGACGGTTAAATAAAAGACACAAAGAATTGAAGGATGAGATGGACAATTTACAGAAGGAAAATGAAGGTTGGTAGGAGAACATTGGCATCCTGTACAATCAGTTACTGTTGGATCAGGAGCCACATGATGGAGTATATTATCCAGAGAGAAAATTATAACAAATACTGGCCCAAAACACTGAGTTACAGGCAGAAACTCCCAGACTAGGGGAGGAGTTAGAAGATGTGAGGAGGGGCTATGAGGGAATTAGACCCGTGTTAAAGCTCTACCTCCCCTGAAGCTGACCACGCCCTGTGTTGAGATAAAATCCGACAGTTTCAGACACAATCCGTCAACAGTGGGCAGTAGTGGCTGCTGTCTCCAAGCACAAAGTCAGATATCCCGGTTCTTCTTCAGATAACATATTTGTAAGCCTTACAGTCTCTGCTCAATCTCCTCCATACAAGGACAACAAGATAACTGGAAATTACCAGGGTATGTTCTAACCTGGGCCTAAACTGCAGACCAGTCTAAGAACAAGACTAACCACAGTCACTGACAGTGAGAGAGATGTCACCACCACAACCACACAGAGGTACCTTCCAGCCGTTGAGTCTATGGCTCTAAAGCAGGGACTGGGAATGGTGGATATGAGCAGCAGCTCCCTCGATCTGAGTGTTCTGTGTTCCAATATCCAAATTATTTATATATATCAGAAAAATATCAGTGGTCCAAGCACTGCCCCTTGGGGAAACACCACTGTCTGCCTTCCTCCAGTCTGAAAAAAGCAACTGTTTTCCACAACTCACCGTTTTCTCTCATTAAGCCAGTTTATTTTTTTATCCAAGCTGACACTGACCCTCCTATTCCATGAGAATCAATGAACTGTCCAGCTGTCACAAAGAAACTAGAAGTTCAGAATAAAATTAAGTGAAATGCTAAATGCAACAGTTAACTAACTTTATTGTATTTAGTACTCTGTACAAGTAGTACTCCCTAAAACTGGACTCTCTGCAACTTACTGTATTTAGGGTTTAGGAACAGAATTCCAGAGCTCAGGGAAGAGAACAGAAAGTGCTGGAAATACTCAGCTGGTCTGGCAGCATCGGCGCAGAGAGAAACACTGTTAATGTTTCAGATCTGTGACCCTTCATCAGAACTGGTAAACGTCAGAAATGATGATGTACAAGCTGCAGATGGTGGGATCATGGACCTCCTGCTTTCCACCACCCCCAATCCCTCACCCCAACCCTCCCCTTCTGATGTTATACTTTCCAATGATAACCCAATAATACCAGCTTCCCAGTCACAGCAGCTCCATGAGATAGAAAGAGAGCCGCAGCACAACACTGATGGTGAAGACCCATCACTTGGTCTGACCCTCACAGTCACCAGATCAAATACTTACAGTGCGTGTAACTTGGAGGCTGATATAGAGTCGGAATCTGCATGTGGTGAGTCACCGAGCATGAGTGAGCTGCAGCCAGGCCAGGGGGAAAGGATAGTCCATATGTCAGCTCACCGGAGGACGAGGTCACAAACGAGTTATAATACACAGGACTCAGATGTGAACATTGCTGGAGCTGCTGCCCATGTCGAGGTGTTGCAATCCGAATCCAAGCCCTCAAGTCACAGAGCTGCACGAGGACGTCCTGCAAGGCCATCTGCGGTCACCCCCAGTGAAACTCAGCCATGCTGCAGCCACTGGGGAAACACTATGGAGGAGAACTAGGCAAGTTGAGGAAATCCACAAGACAGGCACTAAGGGGATACACAAGGGTGAATAGTTCAGTTTTGTTGGTACAATTGGATGTGTTGTTGGATAAAGATGTTAATGAAAAGGCTTTTGTTGGTGGTGTTTGTTGCAGGATGGTGATAAAGGAGACACAGTGATGGGGCGTCTCAGATGGGTGTAATGGTGGAGAATGGGGGATCCAAGATGGGAAAGGGAGGTTGTCCGATGCGAACTGGAATCTTAGCAGGGACTCTCTAACAGCCTGTCCGGGTCGAAGGCATCCAGGAAATATACTCCCTGCCTCCTCCTCCTCCTGAGTTAGCCTCCGGATTCCTGGTGCCAATGCTTGTGTCCTCATGATGGTGAGGATTATGAAGGGTGCAGCAGAACACCATGAACTTGAACACCTGATCCAGTGTGTACTGGAGGACTCCCCCCGAGCGGTTCAGACATCGGAACCATTGCTTCACCTGGTGGTTTTGTGTGGGGGAAGAGGTGTCTAGAGTTTAGAGGTCATGAGCCACATTCTGGTTCTGCATGGAGGCCTGACGTGTTGGGAATGGCTGACTGCTTCAGAATGAAGGTATGGTGGCTGCTGCCAGGATAGTGGACATTAACCAACATGATGTACTGGGCATTCTCACACACCAACTGTACATTAATGGAGTGAGAGTTGTTTCAGTTCCTGTGCCTCTCCCCATTGACATGGGGGCCCCGCAGAGATACCTACACCATCAGGAATTCTGCTATCCTGACAAAGCCACGAGACCTCTCATCCTGCTTCTCCCTGCTGAGGTAGCAGATGGTATAATTCACCTCACCCAACATCGGTGGTCTCCGTCACACAGCAGATACATCAATAGACAACATAGAGAGAGATAATGGATCCTTCAGCCGCTCTTGCCTGGATAAATCCAGATAAGAACATAAGAACTAGGAGCAGGAGTAGGCAGTTCAGCCCCGCGAACCTGTTCTGCCATTCAATATGATCATTGCTGATCTCATCTCGGCCTCTACTCCACTTTTCTGCCCGTTCTCCATAACGCTTCAACCCATTTCTAATAAAAATCTGTCTATCTCCTCCTTAAATTTACTCAATGTCCCGGCATCCACCGCACTATGGCGTAGTGAATTCCACAGACTCACGACTCTTTGAGGGAAGAAATTTCTCTTCATCTCTGTTTTATATCTGCACCCTCTTTATCCTAATGCTATGACCTCTCGTTCTAGATTGCCCCACGAGAGGAAACATCTTCTCTACGTCTACTTTATCAATCCTTTAATGATCTTATATATCCCATTAGATCTCGTCTCATTCTTCTAAACTCTAGAGAGTAAAGGCATAAACTGCTTAATCTATCTTCATAAGACAAACCCCTCATCCCTGGATTCAATCTCGTGACCCTCCTCTGAACTGTCTCCAATGCAACTGCATCCATCCTCAAGTGAGCAGACCAAAACTGTACGCAATACTCCAGGTGCGGTCTCATTAATACCTTGTACAGTTGCAGCAACACTTCCCTACTTTTATATTCTATTCCTTTAGCAATAAATGCCAAAATTTGCTTTCCTTATCACCTGCTGTACCTGCAAACTAGTTTTCTGTGATTCATGCACGAGACCACCCAGATCTCTCTGGACCGAAGTACTCTGAAGTTTCTCTCTATTTAGATAATAATTTACCTTTCTATGTTTCTGACCAAAATTGATAACCTCACACGTAACCACGTTAAACTCCATCTGCCAAATTTTGTCCCATTCACCAAACCTATCCATATCAATTTGTAAATTTCTTATGTATTTATTGCAACTTACTAATAAACCTATTTAAGTGTCATCTGCAAATTTGGCTATAGTACCTTCTATCCCTGCATCCAAGTCATTAATATAGATTGTAAATAGTTGGGGCCCAAGGACCAAACCCTGAGGCACCTCACTAATCACATCTTTCCAACCAGAAAAAGACTCATTAATCCCAACTCTCTGTTTTCTGTTGGTTAGCCAATCATCTATCCAAGCTAATAAATTGCCCCGAACACCATGTGATCTTACCTTGTGTATTAACCTTTTGTGTGGCACCTTATCAAATGCCTTCTGGAAGTCCAGATATACTACATCTACAGGATCCCCATTTTCCACATTTCTTGTCACAGCTTCGAAGCACTCTCGCAAATTCGTCAAACACGATTGACCCTTCATAAAACCTGACTCTGATGGGTTGCTTTTGACTTTCTTAATGTCCTGTTATTACTTACTTAATAATGGATTGTGACATTTTCCCAACGATAGATGTTAAACTATTAGCCACTAATTCAAGAATTCAAGATGGCTCCTGGGCTGGAAGCTCCCCAGGAATCTCCCTTACTGTTCAACGATATCCATGGCCATCTGCACCCATTCCTAATGTTTTCTCCCCCAATCTACCCTCTTAAACTGTTTAAACTCCCCTGGCTCTTTATATCAGTTCATATTAGCCCGAATTAAAAGCTAACATTTTACTGTATTTTACCTGGGCCCACTGCCCTCCCCCAGCCACACCTGCTCTTTGTTTTCTCAATGAAATTGATCCGGATGAAACTGAAGAGCACAGCTGCCGATACTTTAATCCCCGATCCTGATGTCTTCACTGCCCAGAGTGTCTGCAGCCACGGCGTGCGGTAAGTCCATTGAGGTGAAGAAGGAGCAGCGGGACCCGAGAGAAGTCTTGAGAAAAGGTGCCCCGAACACCCAAAAAATCCACGAACGGCCCCCCGGCCGCAACTTCAAAGCGCCCGTGGGAGATGGCTCGGAGAGCATCTGCAGCGCACTGTCGGCAATGCTGCATGCCTTTATTTAAACCAGTGGGAAAAAACCCTTAGTGAATGTAATCACCTCTGTCAGTCTGCCAAAAGATGCTTCACCTCCTGAAGGACGTGGATGAGTTTCCGGACGTCGATGGTGGGTACTGGGGACCTTATTACCTGCATCCGCTTTCCCCCCTTTTCCCCCCTTCCCCTTCCCTGCTCCACCCTCTCAGCTCACCCCCCTACAACCCCGTCCCTGCCGACCGCCCCTCGCACAATCTTCCCCCAACACCCGCTTCCCCTGCACCCCCCCACCCGCTTACAGCCCCCTTCCCAGCTCCCCCTCGCACCTCCCCACCCTCCACACCACCCCTCCCTCCACCCCTCCCCCTCGCATCCCCTCCTCCAACAGGCACCATCCTACACCTGTGTAGGAGCCCTAACAGTCAAACTGCCTTGTGGGCGTCTCGGGAGAGACCAAGGCTAAGGGCGTAAACCCTAACAGATAATCCGGAGTGGAACCCCGTAGGCGGTCATGTGTCACCTTTGGCATGTTTCCGGCAGTTCCTGCAGCCATACCGGTGCCAAACGTCGTGTCCTGCACTCCTTTGGACCCCACCAGAAAGGCCGAGAGGGGGGTTTTGACGACTGGGCAACTCTCAACCTCCATAAACTTGCCCAGGCATGCGCCATGGAGAGGTCACTCCATAGTTGCCTCACAGCGACTGACACAACACGGAAGGCAGCAGTTACGGGTTATAAGTCCAGATAAATTGGCATAGAAACTGGGCGCCACGGGTTGCCTTTGTCGGTGGGAGAGGTCATTGCACCTCACTGGACAGCTACCGCCCGCCTCAAACCGGGCAGCCCCCGGTCAATAAGGTTTTGTCCCGCCACAGTCTGCATGCTTCAATGTGTGCTTGGAGCTCAGGGTCATTGCCCAAAAGGTGGACTGATACGCCGCACCAAACAACAGGAAAAAAGGAAAGAAGGTCCCAGCTCTTCGCTTTGCAAGCTGGAACGTCAGAACTATGTGTCCTGGCCTGTCAGAAGACCTTACACAAATCAACGATTCTCGGAAGACCGCCATCATTAACAACGAGCTCAGTAGACTCAATGTAGACATTGCAGCACTTCAGGAGACACGCCTCCCCGCGAGTGGATCTCTATCAGAGCAAGACTACACCTTCTTCTGGCAGGGCAGGGATCCTGAAGAACCAAGACAGCATGGAGTGGGCTTCGCCATCTGAAACTCCTTGCTCAGCATGATAGAGCCTCCCTCAAATGGCTTGGAACGCATACTGTCCATCCGACTGCTCACCACCTCTGGTCCAGTACACCTACTCAGCATCCATGCTCCAACACTCTGCTCCCCTCATGAAGCTAAAGACCAGTTCTACGAGCAACTCCATAACATTTTGGGTGGCACAGTGGCGCAGTGGTTAGCACTGCAGCCTCACAGATCCAGCGACCCAGGTTCAATTCTGGGTACTGCCTGTGTGGAGTTTGCAAGTTCTCCCTGTGTCTGCGTGGGTTTTCTCCGGGTGCTCCGGTTTCCTCCCACAAGCCAAAAGACTTGCAGGTTGGTAGGTAAATTGGCCATTATAAATTGCCACTAGTATAGGTAGGTGGCAGGGAAATATAGGGACAGGTGGGGATGTTTGGTAGGAATATGGGATTAGTGCAGGATTAGTATAAATGGGTGGTTGATTGTCGGCACAGACTCGGTGGGCCGAAGGGCCTGTTTCAGTGCTGTATTTCTAAACTAAACTAAATCATTAGCAGCATCCCCAACACCGAACACCTATTCCTGCTGGGGGACTTTAATGCCAGGGTTGGGGCCGACCATGACTCATGGCCCTCCTGCCTTGGGCGCTATGGCGTTGGAAGGATGAATGAGAACGGGCAGAGACTGCTTGAGTTGTGTACCTATCAGAACCTCTGCATCACCAACTCGTTCTTTCACACTAAACCCTGTCACCAGGTTTCATGGAGGCACCCAAGATCGCGTCGTTGGCACCAGCTAGACCTCATTGTCACAAGGCGAGCCGCCTTAAACAGTGTTCAAATCACACGCAGCTTCCACAGTGCAGACTGCGACACCGACCACTCCCTGGTGTGCAGCAAGGTCAGACTCAGACCAAAGAAGTTGCATCATTCCAAGCAGAAGGGCCACCCGCGCATCAACACGAACAGAATTTCTCACCCACAGCTGTTACAAAAATTTCTAAATTCACTTGTAACAGCCCTTCAAAACACTCCCACAGGGGATGCTGAGACCAAGTGGGCCCACATCAGAGACGCCATCTATGAGTCAGCTTTGACCACCTACGGCAAAAGTGCGAAGAGAAATGCAGACTGGTTTCAATCTCATAATGAAGAGCTGGAACCTGTCATAGCCGCTAAGTGCATTGCACTGTTGAACTACAAGAAAGCCCCCAGCGATTTAACATCCGCAGCACTTAAAGCAGCCAGAAGTACTGCACAAAGAACAGCCAGGCGCTGCGCAAACGACTACTGGCAACACCTATGCAGTCATATTCAGCTGGCCTCAGACACCAGAAACATCAGAGGAATGTATGATGGCATGAAGAGAGCTCTTGGGCCAACCATCAAGAAGATCGCCCCCCTCAAATCTAAATCAGGGGACGTAATCACTGACCAACACAAACAAATGGACTGCTGGGTGGAACACTACCTGGAACTGTACTCCAGGGAGAATGCTGTCACTGAGACTGCCCTCAATGCAGCCCAGCCTCTACCAGTCATGGATGAGCTGGACATACAGCCAACCAAATCAGAACTCAGTGATGCCATTGATTATCTAGCCAGTGGAAAAGCCCCTGGGAAGGACAGCATTACCCCTGAAATAATCAAGAGTGCCAAGCCTGCTATACTCTCAGCACTACATGAACTGCTATGCCTGTGCTGGGACGAGGGAGCAGTACCCCAGGACATGCGCGATGCCAACATCATCACCCTCTATAAAAACAAAGGTGACCGCGGTGACTGCAACAACTACCGTGGAATCTCCCTGCTCAGCATAGTGGGGAAAGTCTTTGCTCGAGTCGCTCTGAACAGGCTCCAGAAGCTGGCCGAGTGCATCTACCCTGAGGCACAGTGTGGCTTTCGTGCAGAGAGATCGACCGTTGACATGCTGTTCTCCCTTCGTCAGATACAGGAGAAATTCCGTGAACAACAGATGCCCCTCTACATTGCTTTCATTAATCTCACCAAAGCCTTTGACCTCGTCAGCAGACATGGTCTCTTCAGACTACTAGAAAAGATTGGATGCCCACCAAAGCTACTAAGTATCATCACCTCATTCCATGACAATATGAAAGGCACAGTTCAACATGGTGGCTCCTCCTCAGAGCCATTTCCTAACCTGAGTGGCGTGAAACAGGGCTGTGTTCTCGCACCCACACTTTTTGGGATTGTCTTCTCCCTGCTGCTTTGACATGCGTTCAAGTCCTCTGAAGAAGGAATTTTCCTCCACACAAGATCAGGGGGCAGGTTGTTCAACCTTGCCCGTCTAAGAGCGAAGTCCAAAGTATGGAAAGTCCTCATCAGTGAACTCCTCTTTGCTGACGATGCTGCTTTAACATCTCACACTGAAGAGTGCCTGCAGAGTCTCATCGACAGGTTTGCGGCTGCCTGCAATGAATTTGGCCTAACCATCAGCCTCAAGAAAACAAACATCATGGGGCAGGATGTCAGAAATGCTCCATCCATCAATATTGGCGACCACGCTCTGGAAGTGGTTCAAGCGTTCACCTACCTAGGCTCAACTATCACCAGTAACCTGTCTCCAGATGCAGTAATCAACAAGCGCATGGGAAAGGCTTCCACTGCTATGTCCAGACTGGCCAAGAGAGTGTGGGAAAATGGCGCACTGACACGGAACACAAAAGTCCGAGTGTATCAGGCCTGTGTCCTCAGTACCTTGCTCCATGGCAGCGAGGCCTGGACAACGTATGTCAGCCAAGAGCGACGTCTCAATTCATTCCATCTTTGCTGCCTCCGGAGAATACTTGGCATCAGGTGGCAGGAACATATCTCCAACACAGAAGTCCTCGAGGCGGCCAACATCCCCAGCTTGTACACACTACTGAGCCAGCGGCGCTTGAGATGGCTTGGCCCTGTCATTAACATGGAAGATGGCAGGATCCCCAAAGACACATTGTACAGCGAGCTCGCCACTGGTATCAGACCCACCGGCCGTCCATGTCTCCGCAATAAAGACGTCTGCAAACGCGACATGAAATCCTGTGACATGTCGTGGGAGTCAGTGCCAGCGTTCGCCAGAGCTGGCGGGCAGCCATAAAGATGGGACTAAAATGTGGCGAGTAGAAGTGACTTAGTAATTGGCAGGAAAAAAGACAGAGACGCAAGGGGAGAGCCAACTGTGTAACAGCCCCGACAAACAAATTTCTCTGCAGCATCTGTGGAAGAGCCTGTCACTCTAGAATCGGCCTTTATAGCCACTCCAGGCGCTGCTTCACAAACCACTGACCACCTCCAGGCGCGTATCCATTGTCTCTCGAGATAAGGAGACCCAAAAGAAAAGAAGATGTTAAACTAATTGGTCTAGTGTTTCCTACTTTAAGCCTCCCTCACTTTTTGGATAAGGGCGTTATACAGGCATTTTTCCAATCCACTGGAACCTTTCCCGCATGCAGGGAATCTTGGAATATTATAACCAATAGATCCACTATCTCCGCTGCTATTTCCTTTAAGACCCTAAGATGTAGGCCATCAGGCCCTGGGGATTTGTCTGCCTTCAATCACAATAGTTTGTTCAGCACCTTTTCCCTCGTGACTTTTTTTTTATTCATTCATGGGATGTGGGCGTCGCTGGCTAGGCCAGCATTTATTGCCCATCCCGAATTGCCCTTGAGAAGGTGGTGGTGAGCTGCCTTCTTGAAACGCTGCAGTCCACTTGGGTTAGGTATACCCACAGTGCTGTTAGGAAGGGAGTTCCAGGATTTTGACCCAGCGATAGTAAAGGAACAGCGATATAGTTCCAAGTTAGGATGGTGTGTGACTTGGAGGGGAACTTTCAGGTGGTGGTGTTTCCAATCATTTTATACCCTTATCCTTCTAGTTGGTAGAGGTCGCGGATTTGGAAGATGCTGTCTAAGGAGCCTTGGTGCATTGCTGCAGTGCATCTTGTAGATGGTACACACTGCTGCGACTGTGCGTCGGTAGTGGAGGGAGTGAATGTTTGTGGATGGGGGGGCAATCAAGTGGGCTGCTTTGTTCTGGATGGTGCTGAGCATCTTGAGTGTTGTTGGAGCTGCACCCATCCAGGCAAGTGGAGAGTATTCCATCACACTCCTGACTTGTGCCTGGTAGATGGTGGACAGGCTTTGGGGAGTCAGGAGGTGAGTTACTCGCCTCAGGATTCCGAGCGTCTGACCTGCTCTTGTAGCCACGGTAATTCTAAGTCTACTCCAGTTCAGTTTCTGGTCAATGGTAGCCCCTAGGATGTTGATAGTGGGGGATTCAGCGATGGTAATGCCAGTGAATGTCAAAGGGAGATGGTTAGATTCTCTTTTGTTGGAGACGCTCATTATCTGGCACTTGTATGGCAAGAATGTTATTTGCCACTTAGCTCAAGCCAGGATATTGTCCATGTCTTGCTGCATTTCTACACAGACTGCTTTTCAGTATCTGAGTAGTCACGAAGGGTGCTGAACATTGTTCAATCATCAGCGAACATCCCCACTTCTGACCTTATGATTGATGGAAGGTCATTGATGAATCAGCTGAAGATGGTTGGGCCTAGGACACTACCCTGAGGAACTCCTGCAGTGATGCCCTGGAGCTCAGAAGATTGACCTCCATCAATCACAACCATCTTCCATTGCTCTAGTTTTGAATCCAGCCAGCGGAGGGTTTTCCCCCTGATTCCCATTGACCTCAGTTTTGCTAGGGCTCCTTGATACTATATTCGGTCAAATGCTGCCTTGATGTCAAGGGCAGTCACTCTCACCTCACCTCTTGAGTTCAGCTCTTTTGTTCATGTTTGAACAAAGGCTTTAATGAGGTCAGGAGCTGAATGGCCCTGGCGGAACCTAACCTGAGCATCACTGAACAGGTTCTTGCTAATCAAGTGTCGCTTGATGGCACTGTTGAGGTCACCTTCCATCACTGTACTGATGATTGAGAGGAGGCTGATGGGGCGGTAATTGCCCGGGTTGGATTTGTCCTGCTTTTTGTGAACAGGACATACCTGTGCAAATTTCCACATTGCAGGGTAGATGCCAGTGTTTTAGCTGTACTGGAACAGCTTGGCTGGGGTGCAGCAGGTTCTGGGCACAGGTCTTCAGTACATTTGCCGGAATATTGTCAGGGCACCATAGCTTTTTCAGTATCCAATGCCTTCAGTCTTTCTTGATATCACGTGGAATGAATCGAATTAGCAGAAGTCTGTCATCTGTGATGCTAGGGACTTCAGGAGGAGGCCGAAATCAGCCTCAACTCAGCCCTTCTGGCTGAAGATTGTTGCAAATGCTTCAGCCTTAGCTTTCACAGTGATGTGCTGGGCTCCCTCATCATTGAGGATGGCGATATTTGTGGAGCCACTTCCTCCAGGTAGTTGGATAATTGCCCACCACCATTCAGGGCTGGATGTGGCACGACTGCAGGGCTTAGACCTGAACCGTTGGTTCTGGGTTCGCTTAGCTCTGTTCGCTTAGCTTACGCAGTTTTACACGCAGATAGTCCTGTGTTGCAGCTTCACCAGGTTGACAACTCATTTTGAGGTATGCCTGGTGATGCTCCTAGCATGCCCTCCTGCACTCTTCATTGAACCAGGGTTGGTCTCCTGGCTTCATGGTAATGGTAGAATGGGGAATATGCCGGGCCATGACGTTACAGATTCAGGTTGAGTACAATTCTGCTGCTGCTGATGGCCCACGACGCCTCATGGATGTCCAGTTTTGCATTGCCGAATCTGTTGGAAATCTGTCCCATTTCGCAAGGTGGTAGTGCCACACAACAGGATGGAGGGCATCCCAAATGGGATGTTGGGACTTTATCTCCACAAGGACTGTGCGGTGGTCACTCCTACCAACACTGTCATGGACAGATGCATCTGCGGCAGGCAGACTGGTGAGGTCAAGTTCAAGTATGTTTTCCCCTCTTGTTGGTTCCCTCACCACCTGCAGCATACCCAGCTTTGGACTCGGTCAGCTCGGTCACTAGTGGTGCTACCGAGCCACTCTTGGTGATGGACATTGAAGTCCCCCACCCAGAATACATTTTGTGCCCTCGCCACCCTCAGTGCTTCCTCCAAGTGCTGTTCAACATTGAGGAATACTGACTCATCAGCTGAGCGAGGGCGGTAGGTGGTAATGAGCAGTAGGTTTCCTTGTCCATGTTTGATCTGATGCCATGAGACTTTGTGGGGTCCAGGGTCGTTGTTGAGGGCAAATCCGTCCCTTCTGTATGCCACTGTACCACCACCTCTGCTGGGTCTGTCCTGCCGGTGTGAGAGGAGATACCCAGGGATGATGATGGCAGTGTCTGAGACATTGCCCGTGAGTATGACTTTGTCAAGCTGTTGCTTGAATAGTCTGTGGGAGAGCTCTCCCAACTTCGGCACAAGCCCCCAGATGTTAGTCAGGAGGACTTCGCAGGGTGGACAGGGCTGGGTTTTGCCATGGTCATTCCCGGTCAATGCTGGGTGGTCCGTCCAGTTTCATTCCTTTTTATTGACTTCGTAGTAGTTAGTTACAACTGAGTGGCTTGCTAGGCCACTTCAGAGGGCATGTAAGAGTCTCTGGTTTATTAGTCCAGTGACAATACCACTACACCACCGCCTCCCCACATTATGATTGTTCTAAATTCCTCTCTTTCTGTAACTTCTGCATTACCTGTTACTATAGAGATGGTACTAGTGTACTCCACCGTGAAAACTGAGGCAAAATACTGACTTGGAGTCTCCGCCATTTCTGTGCCCCCCCTCCATCAACATCCCAGTCTCATCCTCCAAGGGACCAATATTCACTTTAGCTACTCTCTTACCTTTCATATACCTAAAGAAGCTTTTGCTATCCGCGTTTATATTTTGTGCTAATTTTCTTTCATAATGTACTTTTTCCCTTTTTATTAATTTTTAGCAACCCTTTGTTGATCTTTAAATATTTCCCAATCTTCCAGCCTGCCAGTGGCCTTTGCAATAAGGTAAGCCTTAGTCTTTGTCTTTATGTTATCCTTAACTTCCTTGCTTAGCCATGGATGTCTTTCCCCCTCTTCGAATCTTTCTTCCTCTCCAGAATATATTTTAGTTGGGAGGAATTGAATTTCTCCTGAAACATCTGCCACTGCTCATCAACTTTCCTCCCTTTTAGTCTTCCTGCCCAGTCCACGAGGGCCAAATCAGTCCTCATGTCTATGTAATTACCTTTGTTTGACTCCAGAACGCTGGAGCGGGACTCCAGTTTCTCGCCCTCAAAATGGATTTGAAATTCCAGCAAGCTATGATCACTGTTCCGTAGAGGATCCTTAACTATGAGATCATTAATTAATCCCACCTCATTTCACAATGCCAAATCTAGAATAGCCTGCTCCCTAGTTGGTTCCACAACATATTGCTCCAAAAAAAATCTCGAATGCATTTAATGAACTCTCCCTCGGGGCTACCTTGCCAATTTGACTAATCCTGTCTATATACTTATTAAAATCACCCTTGCCGTACCTTTCTCACAAGCCCACAGTATTTCTGGGTTTATACTGTTCGCCACTGCGGAACTACTATTTGGGGACCTATAGATTACTTCTTCCCCTTTTTATTTCTTATTTCTACGCACACTGAATCTACATCTTGATCTCCAGTGCCTATATCATTTCTCACCATAGCACTGATCTTTTTCTTTACTAACAATGCTACACCTCCTCCTTTTCCTTCCTTTCTATCCTTCCAAAATATTGAGTACCCTTGGGTATTCAATTCCCAAATCTAGTTTCCCTGCAACCACGTCTCAGTAATCACCAATAAATCATACCCATTCGTCTTCATTTGTGCTGTTAACTCATTTGTTTTATTCTGAATGTTTCCTGCATTCAGATAAAAAGCCTTTAAGTTTGTTTGATCATCAATTTTCAAAGATGCATAACAGTTCAATGAAACTGAGACCTTAATAGCCACTGACAGCTCCGTTCTCACCCTGGTGTGAGGCTCCAGGTCGTGTTGCAAGAGTTGACACAGCTCTGTGACCATCTCCTTATTGAGTCAGAATCACCTCACACACTGCTCCTGGGTTAGGTGTAGGTGGGAAAAGTGTTCTTGGAAAACCCGGGGTGGGTAGGGAAGAACCCCCTCCTCCTCCCGCTTTACAGAGCTTCCCCTCTCTGTAGCTTCTGCTCCGTTTGTTGGTCATGTTACAGACCCAGATACACTGTAAATTCAGTCCCAATATCTCGCCCAGAGTTGGGTCACAAATCCTCTGTCCTCGCTGAATCTTTGCAGCAGCTCCCAACACAACCCCCAGAAAACCATCCACAGCATCTCCACTAACTTTACAATAGCAGAAGTAAGTCAAAAAACCCTCACCTGTAAATTGGATGGCTGGTCCTTTTAAATAACACTAGATGGGGTTACTCGTGGTGCTGAATGTGTGTTCAGCTGAGAGTGACTAACACAGGCAGTCAGTGGAGATGCACAGACAAAGTGTCAAAGAAGTAGATCAAAGCTGTCGGATTGGCTGATTGACGTCAATTCAAACCCATCCTCACACTAACAGGACATGCAGGGTATACCAGGCTAGATCGCTTCCCAGCATGTGGCACTGTGCTTTACACGCTAGAGGTGGCTGGCTGTGCAGTTCACATCATTCTCTCTATCTAGGTTTCATCGCGTTGGCACCAGTGCTGCCACAGAGTGAAAATCACCGCAGAGGAAGATATAGAGTGAAAGCAACTCACTTCAGAAAGGGAAATGGGAAAAGACTTGACGGCATAAGAATTTCAATACTATGTGAAATGGAAGGGAAATGGGACTAATTGGAAGGGTGAGACCATGAGAATATTAAAATTAAGGTGCTGCCAGACTGGGAGCCAATGTAGATCAGTGAGTACAGGGGTGATGGGTGATCAGGATTTGGTGTGAGTTAGGATACAGTCAGCAAAGGTTTATAACTGGGAGGGTGACCAGGATAGAATTGGGATAGTCAAGTGTGGATTTTACAAAGGCACAGATGAGGGCTTATTCAGCAGATGGGCTGAGGCAAAGGTGATGATGGGTGATGTTACAGAGGTGGTAGTAGGTCGGGCTGGTGTTGGGGGGTGGGGGTGGAATATGGCGATGAATTCATCTCAGGTATAAATATAAAACAGAGGTTGCAAACAGTCTGTTTCAGCCTCAGACATTGGGTAGGTAGGGGAATACAGATAGTGGATATAGTGTGGAGTTTGTGACAGAGACTGAACACAGTGGCTTACGTCTTTCCAAGATTTACATGACAAGAAAACTAAATCAGTGAAATGTGGTTTATAGATCTAATGGTTGGATACAGAGACTTACCAGGGACACCAATAATAGCGAGGTTGGGATAGTAAATCGTTTCAATCATTTTCAGAGCATAATAGATCCGAAATTCTAATATCATCCAAACATAATCAGCAGTAACCAAGCCAAACCAAAAGGAGAAAGTCCTGCTGTCCATTGTTGTAATATTCCAATCTATTGTCCTCAGATTCTGACCCATTGTTGCAATATTCCTATCTATTGTTCGGAGATTCTGATCGATCTTCTCGCTCTCTCTCTGCAGCCACGGATCTCTGTTAGTGCCGGGGGTAATGCTCCCACTGACACTATGAGTTAACACATTGAAAGGACGCCCTGATTAATAGAACAGGGAAAACCTCCAGTGACACAATTAGTGTCCATAGGGACTGACATTAATTACAGTCAATGAGCAAACAGGTTCAGTTCACCCCTTTTTCTCCAACACTTTTTGCACCACAATCGTATTTAAAGTGTTCCTCAGTCTAGTTGGGATATATGAGGTTTGTTGAATAAAGGAATGGTGGAAATAGCAGAGGGACTGGCCAGAAGCTTTCAATCCTCCTTGGATCTGGGAGTTCTGACAGAGGACTGGAGGGTTGGAAATGTTACGACCTGCTTACAAAAGGAAGCATTAGCTCAACACTGTAACTACTGACCAGTCAGTCTAATGTCAGTGGTTGGAAATTTCTAGAGGCCATTACCCTGTACAAACATATATCTTTCTTGGAAAAACATGGTATAATAAATGACAAACAGCACTGATAGGTTAATGACTATTCATGTCTGATAATCATGATCAAGTTCGTTGATAACATAACTGAGTGTTGAAGAGGATAGTGCGTTCTGTGCTTTGTATACGGACTTTCAAAAGGCCTGTGATGAAATTACATGTCATAGACTTGTTATGAAAAATGGTGCACGTGGATTAATGTGACAGTGATAGTGTGGATATGACATTGACTCAGGGACAGAAAGCAGAGTGAAGTGGTGAACAGTCATTGTTCAGACTTGTGGAGGGGGAGATTCAGTGTTGTTTCTCAGGGGTTAGTAATAGAATCAGTGCTCTTCCTGGCATGCAGATAGATGTACAAGTGATAGAGACTTATATGTAAAAAAACATAATTTCAATGCTTGCAGATGACATGAAACTCATAAATAAGGATGGCAAAGACGCAGAACACAGAATTATCCAATCTCACAGACATTGTTTATTTTTAATTTATTCTGGACTCCTATACAAATTCAAATTTATTTATCACTGTATAATTTATTTGTGTGATTTGCCTGTGAGTGTGCGCACTAAGTCTGTCCAAATCCCCTTGAAGCCGCTTTGCATCTTCCTCACAACTCACATTCCCACCTAGTTTTGTGTCATCTGCAAACTTTAAAATATTACTTTGGTCCCCTTATCCAAATAATCGATATATGTTGTGAACAGCTGGGGCCCAAGTACTGTTCCCTGCGGTACCCCACTAGTCTCATCCTGCCAACGCAAGAATGACCCGTTTATTCCTACTCTGTTTCCTGCCTGTTAACCAATCCTTACTGCATGTCAGTATATTACCTCCTTTCCCATGTGTTTTAATTTTGCTTACCAAGGTCCTGTGGCGCACCTTATCAAAAGCCTTCTGAAAATCCACTGGCTCCCCTTTTCTATTCTGTGAGTAACATCCTAAAAAACTCCAACAGGTTTGGCATGAATGATTTCCTATTCATAAATCCATGTTGACTCTGCCCAATCAGATCCATTTATCACATACTTTAGACTAGATTCTAGCACTTTCCCTCGTACTAATGGAAGCCTAACAGGTCTGTAATTCCCAATTTTCTCTTTCCCTCCCTTCTTAAATAGTGGGGTGACATTTGCGACCTTCCAATCTGCAGGAAGCGTTCCAGAATTGATAGAATTTTGAAAGTGGATCACCAATATGTCTACAATCCCCATAACTACTTCCTTCAACACTCTGGGATGTAGAATATCAGATCTTGATGAATTATCAACCTTCAGCACTATTAAATTCGCCAATACAACTTCTTACTAATACTAATTTCCTTCAATTCCTCATTCTCCCAAATCCCTTGGATCTCTAATTCTGGGAGATTTCTTGTATCTTCCACAGTGAAGAAAGACACAAGATAATCATTTAGCTTCTCTGCCATTTCTCTATTCTCCATTATAAATTCTCCTGACTCTGCCTGTAATGAACCCACATTTGTCTTTGCTAAATGCTTCCTTTAAAAGTACCTATAGAAGATTTTGCAATGCATTTTTGAGTTTACTTTTGACCAGTAGATATGGACACTCAAGATAGAGCCCACATATGAAACCCTTAGAATGGTGATCCTTCTCCAGGAGTTTCCACTGTATTAAGGCAGGCCACCTCCCATTGAAACCCACATAGAGGAACAAAAGGTTCAAAGGGCCAGACAGGGAGCAATTCTGGCCGATGACTTTTCCTTTGTACACAAGGCCTTACCCCAAATGTAAACCCTTCCCTAGTCACTCCAAAGACCCGAGAATAAAAGGTGGGAGGGTGATAGGAGCCCGAACAGCCATGGGCAAGAAGGAAAGGCTGGACACACAGGGGACCCTCCTCAGGCCAAATTGGATATTACTGAGAGCAGGAGGAATGGCCGAGACCTGTGTGTTTCCACTGTAATAAGGCAGGTCACCATCGAGCTGAATGCTGGAAGTTATGGGAAAACCTGTAGCGTTAATCAGGGTCCACCAGATCAGTGCAGGAAAAGGGGCCCTGATGGAAAGCACGGCAGATCAGGCTGTGCCTTTCACTGCAGCTATCAAACCCAGTAAACCTACCACTGAAATTGCGGGAAAACTTAACAAAATCCCTGAGAGTTACCAGAATGTTTTCCCAAGGAAAGGTGACCCGATACACCTCGACTGAGGCAAGCAAGTCCATAGTCATTTTCAGGGATACAGGGGCCACCCAATCCCTTCTGCTGGGAAAATACATGACCTTTCCTCCAGAGAGTGCAGTGAATGCTAGAGTGTTAGTGAATGGTATCGGAAGACAGTATATGCACCTTAATATGAGCTGCACTTGGAGTGTGACCCAGTTTCAGGACTGGTAACCATCGGGATTGTCCCTAGTTTATCAGTGTATGGGTCGACCTGCTCCTGGGTAATGCTCTGACAGGGGAAAAGGTGGTAGCTTCCCCAGTAGTTCTTTAGAGACCAAAAGAGGTCCGGGAGGCAGAGCAGTTACAGAAGAAGGTCCCCGGCATTCTCCCTGATTGTGTGGTGACTCGGTCCATGGCCAAACAATCCCCTGGCCTAACACTGCAGACGGATGACCCTACTGTCTGCTTGTCTGAAACCTTCTTTGGGATGTTAGAGGACCCAAAGGATGTGTTAAACAGATTTTCCTTAGTTGAGCCTCAACAACCTGACCCAGTGTTAAAAAGTAGCACAGAATGTCCAAACTAAAACTGAAGCAGAGGGAGTTGCAGAGTGTTACTATTTAAAGAATGAGGTGCTGATGAGGAAGTGTAGACCTCCTCACAGACCTGCGGATGAAGAGTGGACAGTGGTTCACCAGATAGTGGTGCCACTGAGGTACCTTAATATTTCTTCAAGAATGGCCCACGAGATTCCAATGACTGGACATGTCATTGCATGAAAAATCAAAGCCCGCATAAGACAGTATTTTGACTGGTCACAACTCCACAAAGATGTGGTGGAGTTCTGTAAAACTGCTCACACATGTCAGGTTCTGGGGAAGTCCCAACCTGCAATAAAACCTGCACCCCTAATTCCCATACCAACTTTTGGGGAACCCTTAAGCATAATGCTGGTGAATTGTGTGGGACAACTGCTGAAAACAAAACGGGACTACCAGTATCTTCTCACCATTATGGATGTGGTGACCCGATTCCCAGAGGCCACTGGCCCGAAGAACCATCTCTGCCAAGGTAGTGGTGGAGGGGCTAACCCAATTCTTTACTCGATATGGGCTGTCTGCTGAGATCCGGGTGGACCAGGGCACACATTTTACGTGCAGTATTTTTGAAAAGGTCATGGGTATTCTGTACATAACCTAGCTAAAGTCCGTAGCCTATCACCCACTGTCACAAGGGGCTTTGGAGCAGTACCACCCGATCCTAAAGACAATGGTCAGGTCATACTGCTATGAGTTACCCCATGACTGGGACAAAGGGTTGGGATTTCTCCTGTTGGATACCAGGGACTTATCCAATGATTCCACTGGCTTTAGTCTCTTTGAATTAGTTTATGGAGACAAGGCGAGAGGTCCTCTTAAACGAATCAAGGAGAGGTTTTTGGGACACAGGGATGAGTCTTCCATTTTCGACGACATTTCCATGCTCTGGGAGTGGCTCACGAGAGCCTGTGCAATGGCTCAGGAACACCTAATGACCTCTCAGGCAGCTATGAAAAGATAAGGAGACAGAAATGTCAAGGCTGGAACGTTTCAGCCCAGAGACCATGTGTTGTTACTACTCCCAATTCAGGGTGAACCCCTGAAATCCCAGTTCAGTGGTCCATATCGAGTGACAAAAGGAAAATTCAGGTAAATTATTTAATTGACACCCAGACGAAAGGAAAACAAGTAAAGGCTGTGGAGGGGACAGACACGTACAGAT
This sequence comes from Heterodontus francisci, assembly GCF_036365525.1. Taxonomy (NCBI): domain Eukaryota; kingdom Metazoa; phylum Chordata; class Chondrichthyes; order Heterodontiformes; family Heterodontidae; genus Heterodontus; species Heterodontus francisci. Next base: position 1,960,505 of record NW_027142264.1, read on the forward strand.
CTGTCAGACATTCAGGAGCGAAGGATTGGAAAGGACAGTGAGGACAGGTTAGAGGAGGGCCAGGAGTACTCCCAACTGGAACCCGCTGCTCTCCGATTAGTCAACCCTGAAATGCTAGATAGATTAGACCCCACGCTCTCCTCCTTAAATGCAGGTCAAAGAGGCACCCTAAAAAGGCTCAGAACAGCATTTACAGAAAAGCGCAAGGGCAAGGAAAGTTCCCAAAAACGGTGCCAATGGTGTGGGAGATGCCTTACCTAGTCAAAGTGCCGCAAGAGAGTGCAGTGAAAGTTGGACAGACACTTGCGAGCGGTAATGTCCCCAAGGACATAGGGCAGATCAGAAAAAAGATGCTCCCCATCGTAAAGGGAAAAGGGAACGGCAAACACCCTAAAGTAAACAGCACTTGTGTACCTCACCAGAAAGCTAAAAGTAAGGTCAGTGTGGATCTACCCACTGAAGAACCCAATGATCAGATCCCAAACCCAAAGCTCATCAAACCCAACAATTTCAAAACAGAACTCAGCAAGAACAGCCAGGATCAAATCTGACACATAACCATCCTTGTCAAAACTCCAACACAATTAGATCAGTACACCTGTAACAGACAATGTCAGCTGCAGTAAATCCAAGATTAATGTGTGAATTTGTGAAGTTATTATTGAGAATGAATGTGGGTTTCCTTCTATTTCCTCCCACAATTGTGTCATGAAATGTTCCTATTCTCACTTTTCTTTCCATGTGCTGCGGCGGTGTCAAGATAACACGATGTGCCAAATGAGGAATTTTAATTCATCAGTTGGAAACTTACACTAAACATTTAATGGAGAAAATCCTGCAGTTAACCTTGAAAAAACAGGCAGCCAAGATGGCCACCACAATTGTTATCTGAAACACCTTTTCACATTCCAAGGCCTCCAACAGGAGACACATATATTATGAGCCTGGACCCAAATCACTGGCTTGCTCTAGTGCTTCATTTACCTAAGCTTACAATCATTAACACGGCATACGAGGCCATCCTGACACATTGACTTTGAAAGAGCAAACTTCTCCAACAGTAAATAGCAGTATTCTGAGCCCTGGGGAGATATAATTTCTAATCTTGAATCTCATTATAAGGGTACAAAGATTACACTGCGGCAGTCATGAGACCTTCTGTCCATCTCTGTGAAAGCTGGGAGTTTCCCCTGGACAAAGACAGACAAGCCAGTGATTCAAACTGTGCAGAAGCAGAAGGGCTGTGCCCCCGCTCCACCCCTCCCCCCCCCCACCTCTCAGTCCGTCTCTCTCTCCAGATAACATCACAAGTTTGAAAAAAACATGCGACTGTGGGCCCTCCAAGCCTTCCAATTGCTGCAGACAGAGTAACCAGTTGAAGAAAGCCACCTACAAATCTGCCTCCAAGAAAACACTGAGCCATGTGTGCCTGCCACAAATGTACTTCAACCAGCCAAAAACTTCAGGAATACAATTTCAGCCAGAAGATCACCGAATCGTCCAACCTCACAGAATAACAAAGAAGAAATGACAAAGAACAGTGCAGCACAGGAACAGGCCATTCGGCCCTCCAAGCCTGCACCGATCTTGATGCCTGCCTAAACTAAATCCTTCTGCACTTCCGGGGCCCATATCCCTCTATTCCCATCCTGTTCATGTATTTGTCAAGATGTCTCTTAAACGTCGCTATCGCACCTGCTTCCAGCACCTCCCCTGGCAGCAAGTTCCAGGCACTCACCACCCTCTGTGTAAAAAACTTGCCTCGCACATCCCCTCTAAACTTTGCACCTCGTACCTTAAACCTATGTCCAGTAGTAACTGACTCTTCCACCCTGGGAAAAAGCTTCTGACTATCCACTCTGTCCATGCCGCTCATAACTTTGTAAACCTCGATCATGTCAGCTACCAGGAAAGGTTATATAGTCTGGGGCTGTTCTCCTTGGAACAGAGAAGGCAGAGGGGAAATGTGATTCAAATGTACAAAATTGCGTGGGGCCTGGATAGAGTGGAGGTGAAGGGTCGATTCACCTGAGCAGAGAGATCAGTGACGAAGTGGCATAGATTTAAAGTGCTTGGTAGAAAGACTATAGGGGAGATGAGGACTTTACTTTCTCCCAGAGGGTGGTGGGAGTCTGGAATTCATTGCCCGGAAGGGTAGTTAAGGCAGGAACCCACAACTCATTCCAAACAGAATATGCACCTCATGTGCCGTAATCTATCAAATGCTGGAAGGTGGGATTAGAATGGCTGGATCGTTTTCAGCTGGCATTGACACGATGCGCCAAGTGGTCTCTTTATGTGCTATAAACTTTCTATGATTCTAAGATGCAACTCAGGCAATGTTGAAAGACGAGGTAGGTCAGATACTAGACTGGTTTAAAATTGAGAAAGAGGAAGTATTAGATTAGCTATCTGTACTTAAAGTGAATAAAAACCAGGACAAGTTAACATGCATCCAAGGATACTGAGGGAAGTGAGGGTGGAAATCGCAGAGGTACTGACCATAATTTTTCAATCTTCCTTAGACTCGGGGGTGATGACAGAGGGCTGGAGAATTGCAAACGTTACACCCTTGTTCAAAAGAGGGTGTAAAATTAAGCCCAGCCACTACAGGCCAGTCAGTTGAACTACAGTGGTGGGAAAACGTCTAGAAAAAATAATTTGGGACCAAATCAATAGTCACATGGGCAAATGCGAGTTAATAACGGAAAGCCAGCATGGATTTCTTAAGGGAAAATCATGTTTAACTAACTTGCTGGAGTTTTTGTGGTGGTAACAGAGAGAGTTGATGAAGGCAATGGTGTTGATGGGGTTTACATGGACTTTCATATAACAGTCTATTCAGATTCAATTGAACCATTACTTCGATCTTGGAATTCAGAGTAGAATCTCAGAATTTGCCGATGACACCAAACTTGGAGGAGTGGTAAACAGTGAGGATGATATAAACTGCCTACAACAGGATAGAGATAGGCTATCAGAATGGGCAGAGAAGTGGCAGGTGGAATTTAATACAGAGGAGTGTGAGGTGATGCATTTTGGCAGGAGCAATAGTGTGAGGCTATGCAGACAGAATGGTGCAGTTCTAAAGAGTGTGAAGGAACAGATGGACCTGTGTGTGGATGTGCAGAGATCTCTGAAGGTGGCAGGACATATTGAGAGAATGACTACAAAGCATATGAGATCTTGAGCTTCTTAAATAGAGGCATAGAGTACAAAGCAGGAAGTTATGCTGAAAATGTATACAACTCTGGTTAGGACCAAAGTGGAGTATTGTGTCCAGCACTGGTCATCCTACTTTAGGAAGGATGTGACTGTCCTTGAGAGGGTGCAGAGGAGATTTACCAGAATTGTTCCAGGGATGGGGTTTTTGTTACAATACTAGGTTGGAAAAGCTGGGGTTGTTCTCCCTGGAGTAATTGCGATTGAGGGAATATTTCCGAGAAGTGTATAAGATTATAAGAGAATCACAGAGAATGACAGAGCTGCTGCAGCACAGATGGAGCTCATTCAGCCCATTGCATCTGCACCTGTTCTCCGAGTGAGTAATTCACTTAGCGCCATTTCCCTGCCTTTCCCCCATAATCCTACACATTCTTCCTTTTCAGGTGTCTAAATAATTCCCTTTCGAATGTGTCAAGTGAACCTCTTTCAATCACACTCTCTGACAGTGCATTCCAGATCCTAACCACTAACTGTGTGCAAATATTTTCCTCATGTTGGCATTGCTATTTTTAAAACCAAATACATTAAATCTCAACCCATCCGTTCTTGATCGTTTGCCGAGTGGGAACAGTTTTTCCCTACCTACTCTGTCCAGACCCCTCATGATTTTGAAAGCTTTAGATAAGATAGAGACAAGGAAAAACTGTTCCCATTAACTGATGAAACACGGACCAGGGAACACAGATGGAAGGTTTTGGGTAAGAGATGCAGGGGGAATATGAGGAAGAGTTTTTTTACACAGTGGATGGTAATGAGCTGGAACTCATTGCCCATGAGGGTGGTGGAAGCCGAGAAAATCAATGATTTAGGAACATAGGACCATAAGAGCAGGAGTAGGGCATTCAGCCCATCCAGCCTGACCTGCCATTCAATATGATCGTGGCTCATCATCCACTTCAATGCCTTTTCCCCACACCATCCTCATATCCTTTTATCTCATTGATATTTAGAAATGTATCAATCTCTGCTTTGAACATAAACAATGACTGAGCTTCCACAGCCCTCTAGGGTAGAGAAATCCAAAGATTCACAACCCTCTGAGTAGTGAAATGTTTCCTCATCTCTGTCCTAAGTGGCTTCCCACTTATTTTGAAATTGTGTCTGCTAATTCTAGATTCCCCAACCAGGGGTAACATCTTATCTGCATCTACCCTGTCTATCTCCTAAAGTATTTTGTAGGTTTCAATGAGATCACCTCTCATTCTTCGAAACCATAGAGAATAGTTTCCCCAATCTCTCTTCATAGGACAGTCCCGCCATCCCAGGAACAAGTCTGATGAACCGTCGTTGCACTCCCTCTATGGCAATAATATCCTTCCTACGGGCGGCACAGTGGCGCAGTGGTTAGCACCGTAGCCTCACAGCTCCAGGGACCTGGGTTCGATTCTGGGTACTGCCTGTGTGGAGTTTGCAAGTTCTCCCTGTGTTTGCGTGGGTTTTAGCCGGGTGCTCCGGTTTCCTCCCACATCCAAAGACTTGCATGTGATAGGTAAATTGGCCATTGTAAATTGCCCCTAGTGTAGGGAGGTGATAGGGAATATGGGATTGCTGTAGGGTTAGTATAAATGGGTGGTTGTTGGTTGTCACAGACTCGGTGGGCCGAAGGGCCAGTTTCAGTGCTGTATCTCTAAAGTAAGGGGACTAAAACTGCGCACAATACTCCAAGTGCGGTCTAACTAAATTTCTGTACAATTGTAGCAAGCCTTCACTACTCCTGTACTCAAATCCTCTTACGATAAAGGCTAACATGCCATTAACCTTTGTAATTGTTTGCTGCACCTGCATGTTAGCTTTCAGTGACTTATTGGCAAGGACACCCAGGCTGCTTTGTACATCTACACTTCCTAATTTATCATTTAGGAAATACTCTGCACATCTATTCCTCCTACCAAAGTGGATTACCTTCTATTTTTCAATATTATATTCCACCGAACATGTTCTTGCCCACTCACTAAGTCTGAACAATTCCCCTTGAAGCGGCTTTGCATCTTCCTCACTGTACACATTCCCACCTAGTTTTGTGTCAGACGCAAACTTGGAAATATAACATTTGGTCCCCACATCCAAATCATTGAAATATATTGTGAACAGCTGAGGCCCAATCTCTGATCCCTGCAGTACCCCACTAGTCATAGCATGCCAACGCGAAAATGATCCGTTTATTCCTACTCACTGTTTCCAATCTGTTAGCCAATCCTTAATCCATGCCAGTATATTACCTCCGACACCATGTATTTTAATTTTGCGAAGCAAGCTCCTTTGGGGGTTCTACAAACCTTCTGAAAATACAAGTATACTATGTCTGCCAACTCCTCTTAATCAATTCTGTTGTTATAATCCTCAAAATCTCCAACACGTTCGTCAAACATGATTTCCCATTCATAAATCCATGTTAACTATGCCCAATCAGATCATTATTATCCAAATGTCCATTTATAACATCATTTAGAATTGATTATAGCAGGTTCCCAACGATTAATGTAAGGCTAACAGCTTTGTAATTCCCTGTTTTCGCTCTCCCTCCCTTCTTATATAGTGGGCTGACATTTGCATCCTTCCAATCTGCAGGAACCGCTCCAGAATCTACAACATTTTTGAAGATGATCAGCAATGCATCCACTATCTCCATAGCTATCTCGTCAACACTCTGGGACGTAGAATATCAGGTGCTGGGGATATAGCAACCTTCAGCCCCATTAATTTCTCCAATACAACCTTCTTAGTCATACTAACTTCCTTTAATTCATTGCAGTTCTGAAGAAGGGTCACTGACTTGAAACGTTAACTCTGCTTCTCTCTACACAGATGCTGCCAGACCTGCTGAGTGTTTCCAGCATTTCTTGTTTTTATTCAAGATTTCCAGTATCCACAGTATTTTACTTTTAATTTCCTTCAATTCATCATTCCCCCAATCCCTTGGATCTCTAATTCTGGGAGATTTCTTAAATGTGTCTCGGTGAAGACAGACACAAAATAATCATTTAGCTTCTCTGCAATTTCGCTGTTCCCATTATAAATTCTACTGACACTGCCTGTGATGGACTCACATTTGTCTTAGCCAAATGTTTCCTTTTTACGTACCTGTAGAAGCTTTTTACAGTCCGTTTTTATATTTTTCCAGCTAACATTCATATTTTATTCACCCTTTCTTTATCAGTTTCTTCATTCTCCTTTGGTGTATTCTAAAATCCTCCCAATTCTCAGGTTTGCTACAATTTATGGCAACTTTATTGTCCTTTAATAGAGTCATAGCGTCATAGAGAGATACAGATACGGCTCTTCGACCCACCGAGTCTGTGCCTGCCAACAAACACCCATTTATATTAATCTGACATTAATCCCATATATCTTACCACATTCCCACCATTCTCCTACCACCTACCTACACTGGGGGCAATTTACATTGGCCAATTTACCAAGCAACCTGCAAGTCTTTGGTTGGAGGAGGAAACTGAAGCACTCAGCTGAAACCTACGTGGTTACAGTAGAACTTGCAAACTCCACTTAGGCAGTACCAAGAACTGAACCCGGGTTGCTGGAGCTGTGAAACTGCAGTGCTAACCACAGTTTTAATCTTATACAATCCTTAACTTCCTTTGTTATCCACAGTAACTGCCTTTACTTTTGGGATTTATGTGCCTGCAAGCAATGTATAGGTGCTGTAAACTATATAATATTTATTTAAAGACTATCGATTTCCTATGTACTATCATACCTTTTAATGTATTTTTCCAACCCACCTCGGGCAATTTGCCCCTCATACCTTCATAACTTCTTTTGTTAAAATTTAACACCCTGGCTTAAGAGTGAACCACCTTACTTTCAAGCATAATGTAAAATTCTATCACATTATGGTAATTCATCCCTAAAGGTAACTTTACAATAAAATTATTAATTATCCTTGTCTCATTACATAATACTAGATCTACAATAGCCTGTTTTCTAGTCGGTTCCTCAACATACTGCTCTAGAAAACCATCCCTAACACACTCCAGAAACTCGTCATTCATAGCATTTGTTCTCATTAGGTTACCCAGTCTATATGAGGATTGAAGTCACCCATGATGACTGTATTGCCCATGTTATATGATTCTCTCATCTCCATTAATGCCATTCCCCACAAAAACACTACTGTTTGATGGCCTACAAACAGCTCCTACCAGTGTTTTCTTCCCCTTGTTGTTTCTTAGCTCCTCCCAAATAGATTCCATATTTTGTTCTTCAGAACTGAGATCCTCCCTTACTAATGTACTGATACCATCCCTTATTATCAGAGCAACATTATGTCCTTTCCCTTTTTGCCTGTCCTTCCTAAAGGTCGAATCTGCTTGCGTATTCAGTTCTCAGTCTTGGTCACCCTGTAGCACATTTCCGTTATGACAATTGGATCATACTCATTTACCTCTATTTGGGCCTTTAAATCATCTACCCTGTTCTGAATACTGAGTGCATTCAGGTACAGTGCTCATAACCGTGTCTTATTGACATTCTGCATTCTAGTTGATGCTCACCTTTGTTTCACCTACCTTCGAATGTCACCTTCTACTTTTCTACCTCCTGTTACCAGCTTTACTTCCTTCCAATTTGATCCTTCCTCCCAATTTCAAAATAAAACTGGATGGGTGCTTGAAGGAAGTGACCTTGCAGGGCTACGGGATTGAGTTGTGGAGTAAGACTGACTGAATTGCTCCACAGAGAACCAGCACGGTCTCGATGGGCCTAATGGAATCCTTCTATGTGGTAAGTGACTCTGACTCTATCACTGTCTATGACTGAATGTTGGATATGTCTCCCATTCCTGCCGGAAAGGTCCGGATACATAAAATGTCAATGAAACTGTGACGTTAACAACCACTGACAGCTCCTTCCTCACCCTGGTCTGAGGCTCTAGTTCTCGTTTCAGGAGGTGACATAGCTCTGTGACACATCCTTATTGAAACAGAGTCATCTCACATACTGCTCCAGGCTTAGATGTTGGTAGGAAAAGTGCTCTTGGAAAACCCGGAGTGGGTAGGGCAGAGCCCCCTCCTCCTCCTTCGTTACAGAGCTTCCTCTCTCTGCAGCTTCTGCTCCATTTGTTGGTGATGTTACAGAGCCAGAGACACTGTAACTACAGTCCCCATACCTCGTCCAGAGTTGGGGCACAAAATCCTCTGTCCTCCCTGAATGTTTGCAGCAGCTCACAACCCAACCTCCAGGAAACCATCCACAGCACCTTCCACTAACTTTACAAGAGCAGAAGTAAGTCAAAAGCCTATAAGTTGCATGCCTGGTCCGTTTAAATAACACTAGAGGGGGTTCCTGCTGCTGCTGCTGAATGTATGTTCAGCTGAGAGTGACTAACACAGGGGTCAGTGAACATGTACAGACCAAGTTTCAAAGACACACATCAAAGCTGTTGGAATGGTACATTGACATCAAATTCAAAACCAACCTCAAATGAATAACGCGTACATGGAACGATTGACCTAGAGCCCTGCCCAGCGTGGGGCATTGTGCAGGCCACAGTAGAAGTGCCCATCTGTGCAAATCACACTAACAGCACATACATGGTGCTATTGACCTAGAGCCCTGCATCAAAGCTGCTGGAATAGCAGTTTGACATGACATTCCACAACTCCTCGTGCTACTGGTGCACACAACGTACACCCGGGCTAGAGTACTGCACAGCATGGGACAGTGTGCAGGCCACACCGGAAATGGCTGGGAGCTCAGCTCATACCCTTTTATAGATCCCGGTTTCCACAATGTGGGCAACAGTGCTGCTGTAAGAGCTGAAAATCACCACCAAGAAGAGGTAGAGAGGGAAGGAAATTCACTTTAAAAGGGGACATGGAAATAGACTTGATGGAAGATTTTCAAGAATATGGGAATGGACAGGGGAATGGGACTAATTGGATGGGTGAGGCCATGGAGGGATTCAAGCACAAGAATGAGAATATTAAAATTAAGGGTGTTGCCAGACCGGGAGCCAATGTAGATCAGTGAGCACAGTTGTGATGGGTGATCGGGATTTGGTGTGAGTTAGAACACAGGCAGCAGAGCTCTGGATGGGCTGTGGTTTATAGAAGTTTATAACTGGGAAGGTGACCAGGATACAATTGGAAAAATCAAGTGAATAAAGGCACAGATGAGGGTTTATGCAGCAGATGGGCTGAGGCAGAGGTTGTGATCGGTGATATTACAGAGGTGGTAATAGGCAGGGTTGGTGATGTAGGAAATATGGAGATGAATTCAGCTCAGGTATAAATAGAACATAGATGTTGTAAACAGCCTCGGATATTGGGCAGGGTGGGGTAGGTGATTCACAGATAGGAGATGGAGTTTGTGATGAAGACCAATGGCACTGGCTTCAGTCTTCCCAATATTTACATTACAGAAGAGTATTTCAGTGAAACAGGGTTTACAGATCACCTAGCGGGAAATAGAGACTTATCAGGAGCAAAGACAGGACCCAAGATGAAAGATGAATTTACAAGAACTGTAATACAATTAGCAATGGGTTGACAGCTAATAGCTGGAGGTAGAGATTCACCAGCAACAGTAGCAGCAGCAAGAGGGGCAGAGTAAACTACAGGAGCAGTAATGCAATTTAACATGGTTTATAGAATTAATAGCTGTATTGAGAGACTTACCAGGGACGCCAACAATAGCCAGGATGGGATAGTAAATATATTGAATTATCTCAAGTGCATACAGGATCCGATCGTCTAATGAGTACCAAACCCAATATGTAGAAAGATAGTAAAGATCCGAGGAGAAACTCCTGTCCATTGTTGTAACATTCCAATCTATTGTTCTCAGATTCTGACCCATTATTGGAACATTCCAATCTACTGTTCTCAGATTCTGATCTATCCCTTCCCTCTCTCTGGAGCCACTGATCCCTGTCAGTGCCGAGCGTGATGTTCGCTTTGACGCTATGTGATAACACATTGAAAGAGTCCCTTATTAATAGAAAAGGAAAACCCTCCAGTGACACAATTAGGGCCCATGGAGACTGACATTAATTACAGTTACTGAACAAATAGGTTTAGTTAACCCTTTTCATTTCAACACTTTTTGTACCACAATCAACGATAACATTTGCCCAGTCTGAATGGGTTGTATGAGGGTTGCTGAGGGAGGGAAAGGTGGGAATAGCAGATGCACAGGCCAGAATCTTCCAATACTCCTTGGATATGTGATTCGTGACAGAGGACTGGAGGGTTGTCAATGTTGCACCCTGATTAAAAAAGGAGAGGTGGAGTAAACTCTGTATTTACTGTCACTGATGGGGAAATTTCTAGAGTTCACATCCCAGGACAAACGTATTTGATGCTGGAGAAAAGAAAAAAAAGCATGGACAACAAATGGCCAGCAGGAAGTATATGGTAAGACAAGTCATGTCTAGTAAATGTCAACAACAACAACCTATATTTATATAGTGCCTTTAATGTAATAAAACATCTCAAGATGCTTCACAGGAGCATTATGAAGCAACGTATGACACAGAGACACAACAGGAGATATGAGGTCAGATGACCAACAGCTTGGTCAAAGAGGAAGTTTTTATGTAGTATCTTAAGGGAGGAATGTGATGTAGCGTGGCAGTGACAGTGGGATACTGGTAATCTCACCGAACTAGTAATCTAGAGGCGCAGGCTCATTCCCTGGGGACATGGGTTCAAATCCCACCATAGCAGATGGTGGAATTTAAAATTCAATTATGTAATGCATTCAATTGATGAATAAAAACTGGAATTGAAATCTGGACTTAATAATGTTGCTCTGAAGCCATCATCGATTTTTATAACAATCTATCTGGTCCATTAATGTCCTTTAGGGAAGGAGATCTACCATCCTTATCTGTTCTGGTCTCCATGTAACTCAATGTGGTTCACTTTTAACTGTCCTCTGAAATAGTCTAGCAAGCCACTCAGTGTCAAGAATAATTATGGATGGACAATAAAGATGTAGGAATGGTATTCCAGAGATTTTCATAAGGGTCGTTAACCAGTCTAGGACATAACTCTGGACACAGGTCTTTGTGTCTACATTCCTGGCAATGATAATGTGAAGCCTCATGTCCACATATATAAACAAATATTGTTTATAAACTGTCTAGAATATAACTCTGGACACAGGTCTTTGTGTCTACATTCCTGGCAATGATAATGTGAAGCCTCATGTCCACATATATAAACAAATGTTGTGTATAAACTGTCATCTTTTTGATTGGTTACTCTATGGTTCAAACATGAGAATTACAAGAAAGAATGAGACAGCACTCAAAGTTTAAATTAAACACCAATGACTGTACTAGATTCAGTAGGAATACTACTAGTTAACAATTATACAAAATACCCATTCGCAATGTACCGGTGAACAATACACCCATTAGTCACAAACATGTTGCAAAGAGTCATGCATACATGATAACCCAGTGAGCATTTCCCTCCCTGCTAATCGTTCTGTCGCTGACCAATCTCCTCGACCTTATCACAGAATCAGTATTTCCAATGATTTTTACACCTTTCATATCAAGGTGGGCTGAATGTTTCACTGACAAGATCACACTGTCCTATCAAAATCCACCGTAGGCTACAATTGTCCAATGAGATGTCTAATTCTTTGTTCAGACTATGATATGAGAGACTGCCTTGCTGGTGAGCATGTGTTTACATTTCCTTCAGTATTTTCATGACCCCTTGTGGATGTTACAGATGCATCAGGATTGTTATCAGAACAAAAAATAGCAGATTTCATTCCTGGTCACAGACACATTTTAAATCACAGGACAATTAAACAACCCAATCCCTTACATTCCTGTCGTCTTACAAACTGTTACTTCGAGAATTTCTAGTTTATTTGCATTTCAAAGCAAGACATTGTAAAGGAATTCATAGAGTCAAGGCAGCTGGAATCTGGAGGCCCCTCCCCCCCCCACCCCCCACTGAACGATAAAGACAATGACTTAAACCAGGCTCAAGGTACTATCATGGAAGGGTAGTTAGTTAATGACTGACCAATCAAATGAACAGAAATGGCCTTTTACCTAATATGGAACAGAACCAAGCTGGGAAATGTGTATAAATTAAGAGCTTGTAAGACCCCAAAAGGGCACATCATCATCAAGAAGAAGACAGAAGATAGACTCCAATGAAGAGACAAGGTTCCACAGATAACCGGAGGTTGAGGACCGGGTGTTCCATTGTGAACACAACTGCTGACCACTTCCCTTTGCTCAGTATCACCATGTTCTGCTTATTGTGCAGAACTTCATTCAGTCTGTGAAGCTTGTGAAAACAGCCTTGTATCCATGTAGTTTGATAACTAGTCTGAGCTGCAAGTCCCTTTTAGATCTGATCTCCCAACATAGACAGTCATTGTAATTGACCTAAGTCTGACAATTACATTAAATCAAACCCCAGATCTTACAAGTGGAGCTGAAACCCGGGACTTTGACTACAATGCAAACCGAGGATGTTGTAGCAAAGTTTTGCAAACATAGGAACATTCGTTTGACCAGTGAAAACTCTTGCAGGGATAAACTCTTTTGAGGGGCAGACGATTATACTGACCCAGTGATGTCTCTTTAAATGCACATTATGTCACAAAAAGACAATGGGAAGAAGGGTCTCTGGGAAACATATGAGGAAGAGTTAAGCACTAAGTGTAATATGGACAGTATCCAGTCCTTGTTCGGAGACTGTGTATGGAAGCATGAACACGTTCCTTTTAAAATATAGTGAAGTTTATCCAGGCACACGTCTTGGCTAAACATCAGAATGGTGAAAAGGCTTTAAATCTGACTCCATATCCAGCATTACACCGTGCACAGTGCGATGAGGAAGTGATAGAGTCACAGGTGAGAGAAATGGTAGCTCAAAGTGAACAGACCCAGCAGCAGCAGCAGACACAGCTACATGAGTTACACAATAAGCTGGTGTACTTTAATGTCACTATACAACAACAGCCACTTAATGCAGGACATGCTTGTGCAGTTCAGCAGCATTTAGAGTTAGCAGAGAAACATATTGTTACTGTCACACAGGATAATGTCCAGTTGACCCAGCAGTTAGAGGATTCTAGAGGTGTCCTTAGGGAGTAACAGGAGTGACCCCACCGTAAGACAGAGCATGCACAGTGCAGGTCCAACTTTCAGTGATTGCAAACCCAGAGGGAAAGCAGCTCCCAGGCGGGTGTAGCAGCCATCACAAAAAGCAGAGTATCACACAGGTGGTACTAAAACGGAGCAGGAGGCCTCAGAGGTGGACAATGTTGGAGCGGGAGAACGTTTACCAATCTGTCCCGTTAAGGTAACCTCCTTGACAGGCTGTCCCGTTAATGTGGTGACAACACCGAATGGAACAGTCTGTTACTCTCAATCCCACCAAGTCACGTGTGAGATTGAGATAGAAAAGGAAAGGAAATCTTTCGGAACAACAGTAAGGCTGAAACAATGTCTGAAGAGAACAGGAGGAAAAGCTTGTGTTTGAGTAAGTGGGTCTGTTTTTGTATTTGAAGTTTCCTGTTTGATTTCTTTGTCTGTCTCAGCCAGTGTCTATTATGGTCAGTTATGTCTGGTCCTGCATGCTGTCTGAAAGTAGTTGGTTGTTTAACATGTGTGTATAGTTATATTTTAAATTGGTGTGAGTGAGGAGGACAAAAGTTTTGATAACATGGATATTGGAGTGTTAAATAGCAATTGCTTTCTGCTGGGAAGGAGACAGAGAGAAAGAGAGACAGAGAGAGAGAGAGAGAGAGTGAGAGAGGGAGTGAGTGAGTGAGTGAGAGAGAGAGAGAGAGGTGCTCCTCCATGGGGGATAATGAGTAAAGACATTCAGGGACAGAGGAAATGTGAGCTCTGGTACTTTGATTGTTCCTGTAGGTAAAAATCTTGAAAACCCTCTTTCCACCTCCTGCCGCTATGGGTGTGGATGACACGGACTGATGTTCCTGTGTTTAACCGGGATCTATTCAGAATCTGGCACACTTGAGGCCTTCCACCATCGGTGGGTACCGCAGGGGCTGGGATACAAAGAAAAAAGATGCATCAGTAATGCCGAGAATGGCATTTTAATTTGAGCATTTGGTTTATTTATCTATTTTAATAAAATTATTTTAAAATGTATATAAAGAGGACCTGGGGAATAAAGTCCCCATCGACAAAAATACAAAAGGGGCCTGAGGTATAAAGGCCAGCTTTAAAACAAACGGGGTTAGATCCAGAGTAAATCTCCCTCTACACAGTGGAGGGTTTGGAGGTAGAAACAGAGATGTCTAATGAGACCGAGGTCTCTGAACCTCCTCACCTCTCCATGAATAAGAGAAGGAGGCGTCCCTTCACTGCAGATTGCCGAGAGGAACAGGGTCTGTCTCCTGGTTGGTCCTCGGACTCCCTGCGCTACCAGTACCATTGGAGCTCGAGGCCTAAGTTACAGCTTTTTATCCCACAAAATGGAGTGGGTACAGAAGCCTCTGTACCTTTCACAACACCCGAGGTTGGGGGGGGGGAGTGGTGAAGCTCCCCTCCCCTGATGGGGGAGACTGTGGATCCACCAGGAGAAAACATTCCATCTCCCACTTGGTCCGGTGTCCTGGGTGGGGCTGAGACCTGTGAGGGTCAACGCTCTCGGCCACCTGTTCCTGCCATCCAGGATGGATCTGACTCGGAGGTTGATTTGAATAATGTTAACAGTGCTCTGTCTGCTGGTATTGTGGCGCTGGCAGGGTGGGAGATGGCCTCCTCTCTTTTCCTCGGGTCCCGCTCCGGCTGGATTTCCAGTGTCGAGACACAACTGCCTCCCACTAGGCTGATCACAAGCCCGGGGACGGAGGGGAAGAGGGTGTCCTGAACCACAGGCACTCATATTCCTAGTTTCCCCAGAGGAATCTAGGAATGACTCCTCCACCATCGATCCTGCGGGTTCGATCATGAGGGAGGTGAGACTAGCTGTCGTGACCTGGATTTCCACTCCACAGAGTGTGGTGGATGTGTAGGCCACGGGCGGTGACGGCACGGAGGAGGATGGGGACTCGGTGTGGGGCACGGAGGACGACCTTGAATCCATTCCCATTGAGGCGGTGGACTCCCTCATGCCTCCTACCGAGTCTCCTCTCATGCCCATTGCAGAACTCCGGAACTTCATTGCTGCTTGCAGGGATTGTCACAATAAAGTTCAGCTGGCCCTTGACCAGTGTGTGGAGCTGGTGCTGATCATCAGGTCTGTCCGTCTTGCCCTCAAGGTGGGTGGTAAATGTGAAAAAGATCGTGTGATGTCTGTTCAAAGTGTCCTCTCTGGATTGCTGGGGGAGTGGAAGGCGATGAGCAGTTCCACTCTCTCCTCACAGTAAGGTATTGGTGACAGGATGGTGGTACTGTTGACATGAAGATATCCATAGCCAGACTCAACATCAACAGGAGCAGGGGGCGTCTCTCAGCCGTTTTCACAATCTCACAGTCCTCAGGGAAGGGAGATATGCGATGAGCTTTCTGCAGGAAACCCACATTGGGAGACGATGCTACCTGGCTCCAGGAGTGGCAGGGTGACTTGATGGATCAACTCCCTCGACTTGGTGGTCGCCTGGTGGAATCTCCATCCCAACTCCAGTGCCCTCATCAGGAGGCCTCAGGAGGAGAGTTCCGAATTGACTGACTCTACATTTCACAGACATACGCCTCCTGCATCTTGGTGGCCTTCATGTGGCTGGTGCCGTGCTCAGACTACCACCTGGTGTGGGCGGAGTTAACTCCACTCTGCACATGGGAGGGTACCGTGTACTGGCACTTTTTACAACTGGCTGCTGGAGGACGAGCGATTCCATGACTCATTCCGTCGATCTGGGCCAGCTGGAGAAGGAAGCAGGGGGGCGTCCTCTCCCTGAGTCTATGGCGGGATGTGGCAAGCCTCACATCCATGTCTTCTGTCAGAAGTAAGCAAAGGGGTCGACCAAGAGGCGGGAAACCGAGAATGGCGCCTAGAGAGGGAGGTGCTCGACTTGGAGTCCCATCTCAATCAGGCCATCACAGACCCCACGCTGTGACAGGTGTGCAAAGAGAAGAAGGGCGCGCTGAGGGACCTGCAATTCATATTGTCCCGAGGCGCATATTTAAGGTCGCAGATCCAGATCCTGGAAGATTTGGACCACACCTCACCTTTCTTCTACTCACTGGAAAAATGGCCGGGGGTCCATAAGCAGCTCATTGAGCTGCTGGCAGATGACGGATCCTCCATCACGGATCCGGAGGGAATGGGCTTCCTGGAGCGTACCTATTACAGTGTGTTGTTTTCTCTGAACCCCTCCAGCGAGGACACGTGCAGAGTTTTGTAGGAGGACCTGCCGAAGGTCAGCCCGGAGGCTGCCAAAGGATTGGAGTCTCCGCTCACATTGGCGGAGCTGTACGGTGCCCTCCACCAGTTCTCAAGGAGCAAATCGCTGTGGCAGGATGAGCTGACCGTGGAGTTTGGCAGCGTGTTCCTGGACGTCCTGGGGGACAAATACATGCGGGTCCTGGGGGAAAGCCTGGCGACCCGTGAGGTGCCCCTCTCGTGGCACAGGGCGGTTGTCATCCTGTTGCTGAAGAGGGGTGATCTCTGCTTGCTTACGAACTGGCGTCTGGTCTCCCTCCTTAACACGGATTATAAGATCTACCCCGTCCAGGAATTCCCAACACAAAGAGAGAAGCATCTCGAGAGACACTGTAACTACAGTCCCCAAACCTCGACCAGAGTTGGGTCACCAAATCCTCTGTCCTCCCTGAATGTTTGCAGCAGCTCACAACACAGCCTCCAGAAAACCATCCACAGCACCTCCACCAACTTTATAATAGCAGAAGTAAGTCAAAAGCCCCTCACCTTTAAGCTGGATGCCTTGTCATTTTAAATAACACTAGAGGGGGTTCCTCGTGCTGCTGAATGTATGTTCAGCTGAGAGAGACTGACACAGGCAGTCAGTGAATAAGCACAGACCAAGTTTCAAAGACGTATATCAAAGCTGCCGGAATGGCTGATTGACACCATATTCAGACCCCTCCTCATGCTACAGACACACACACACGTTACTCCCACGCTAGCACCCTGGCCAGCCTGGCTGTCCTGTACAATGTACTGGATGTGATCGGCAGTGCAGCTCACACCATTTTATGGATCCAAACTTCCACAGCACCAGTGGAGCTGGAGAGACGAAATGTGTGGTCAGTGTCAGGAATATTGGAAATGGACAGGGGATTGGGATAATCAGAGGGGTGATGCCATGGAGGGATTTGATCATACGAGTGGGAATATTAAAATTGAGGTGTTACTGGACTAAGAGACAATGTAGGCCAGTGAGCACAGGGATGTTGGGTGAACAGAATTTGGTGTAAATTAGAAGAATGCAGCAGAGTTTTGGATGACCACAAGGTTACAGAGAGTAGAATGTGGGAGAGCAGCCAGGAGTGTGTTAGAACAGTCAAGTCTCGAGGTAACAAAGGCATGGATGAGGGTTTCAGCAAAAGCTGAGACCATCCAGTGTCTACACCTGTCCACCTCAAAGACTGCCCTGTGTCCTATCCTCAGGCTGGTGGGGTATCAATGGACCCTCATCCAGTGTCTACCCCTGTCCATCTCAAAGACTGCCCTGTGTCCTATCCTCAGGCTGATAGGGTATCAGTGGACCCTCATCCAGTGTCTACCCCTGTCCATCTCAAAGACTGCCCTGTGTCCTATCCTCAGGCTGATAGGGTATCAGTGGACCCTCATCCCTCGATTTGCAGAGACTGTGACTCCTCTTTATGAACTACCTAATGATGGTGATGACCAGGTTTAACCCGGTTGGACTGAAGAGATCATGGAAGCAGTAATACAATTGAAGAAATCTGTAGCACAACGTGTCTTATCTCACCTAACCCTGACAATACTTTCCAAATGGAGTTGGGGGACACAGTGAAAAGCCTGACTGCTGTCCTATGTAGAGAAAACCAGGAGAAACTACTCCCTATTGTGAATGATCCAGAATTGTGAGTGGGTCTGAACTGATTTACTCAGTTTGTGAAGGACATTTGTTAACCACGTTCTGGGGCATCAAACATTTCACTTACATCACGGGGTTCAACAGGGTGATACTGCCCAGTCCATTATAAACTTTCCCATTACAAGAAAGCAGTAATAATAGTATTCCGCTGTCAGAGAGTCGTAGTCATTTCAGCAGGGAATGAGGCCATTCGGCCCATCGAGTCCATGCCAGCTCTTTGTAGATAAATCCAGTCAGTCTCATTCCCCAGCTCTGTCTCCATGTTCCTGCAAGTTTATTTCCCTCAATTGTTCATCCAATATCCTTCTGAAATCATTCACCATCTCTGTTTCCACCACCCTCGTAGGCAGTGATTTCCAGGCCTTTCCCACTCGCTGTGTAAAAAAGTTGTTCCTCACATCCTCCGTATCACTTGCTCACAACCTGAACTCTAGTCCTTGCACCATTAACTAATGGGAACATATTTTCCTGTCTACACTTTCCAAACATGTTACCATCTTATATACCTCTATCAAATCTCCCCTCAATCTCCTTTACTCCATGGAAAACAATCCGAGCTTTTCCAAACTAACCTTGTAGCTAAAATCCTCCATCCCTGGAACCATTCTGGTAAATCTCCTCTACACCCTGTCAAGGACCCTCAGATCCTTCCTAAAGTGTGGTGAACAGAACTGGATGCAGTCCTCCAGTTGGGGCATAATGAGAGCTTTATAAATTTTCAGCATAACTTTACTTCTTCTGTACTCACTACCTCTATTTACGAATCCAAAGATCTCATGTGCTTTACGAACGACTCTCTCAATATGTCCTGCCACCTTTAAGTATCTATGTACATGAAACCTATGTCCTTCTGTCTCTGCACACTCTTGAGAACTGTACCACACTCTTGAGAACTGTGCCATTAAGTGTATACTGCCTCAACCTGTTACTTCTGATAAAATGTATCACCTCACACTTGTCTATATTAAATTCCATCTGCCGCTTGGCTGCTCATTCTGCTAGTTTATCTATGTCCTGTTACATTGATCGGTATCAACCTCACTGTCTGCTGCGCCTCCAAGTTCGTCATTATCAGCAAATTTTGAAATATTGCCCTGTGCCAATCTCCAAATTATTTATACATATCATAAAAAAAGCAGTGGTCCTAGCACTGACCCTTGGGGAACACCACTGTCTACCTTCCTCCAGTCTGAAAAACAACTATTTACCACAACTCACTGTTATCTTTCATTAAGCCAGTTTATGTATTATCCAAGCTGTCCTACCCTCCTATTCCATGATCATCAATTAACTGTCCAGCTGTCACTAACAGACTGTGAAAGAAACTACAAGTGCAGATTAAAATTAAGTGAAATGCTAAATATAAAAAATAACTAAATTTTGGAAAGAGATCAACACAAAATTCAGTCACTCATTAACTTTACTGCATCTAGCACTCTGTGCAAGCCGTATTCCCTAAATCTGGACTCTGTGCAACTTACTGCATTTAGAGTTTAGGGAGAGAATTCCAGGGCTTAGGGATGAGAACAGAAAGTGCCGGAGATACTCAGCAAGTCTGGCAGCATATGTGTAGAGAGAAATAGAGTTAATGTTTCAGATCTGTGACCATTCATCAGAACTGGTAAACGTTAGAAATGTAACAGTCTTTGAGCAAGTGAAAGAGGAGAAGGGGAAGAAGACGAAGAAGGAAGGACAGTCATGGGACGGAGAGGGGAGAGATTAAATGACAGACTGTCACATTTGTAACGTTTACCAGTTCCGATGAAGGGTCATAGATCTGAAACATTAACTCTGTTTCTCTCTACACAGATGCTTCCAGACTTGCTAAGTATTTCCAACACTTTGTGTTCCCATTTCAGAGTTCCAGCATCGGCAGTATTTTGTTTTTATTTTAGTGTTTAATTCACTGCCACTTCTCCTCCAGGAATGCCTACCTTGAAGAAGTTCTGCTCTTCGCTTCCAGAGCTTAGGGCCTCGGCAGCTAAAGGCACGGCTACCAATGGTAGAGTAATTAAAATGGGGGATGCTCAAGAGGCCAGAATTAGATGTGTGCTGATATAGGGAGCTGTGAGGCAATGAGGGATTAGAAAAGAAGGCTAAGAGTTTTAAAATTGAGGTGTTACTGACCAGGATCCAATGTAGGTCAGTGAGTACAGGGTGTGATGGGTAAACAGGACTTGGTGTGAGTTAGGACATGGACAGCACTGTTTTGGATCACCTCAAGTTTATAGAGGGGAGAATGTGGGAGACCAGCCAGGAGTGTGCTGGAATAGTCAAGTCTAC
Organism: Heterodontus francisci; assembly: GCF_036365525.1. Classification (NCBI taxonomy): domain Eukaryota; kingdom Metazoa; phylum Chordata; class Chondrichthyes; order Heterodontiformes; family Heterodontidae; genus Heterodontus; species Heterodontus francisci. The sequence continues at coordinate 1,981,010 of NW_027142264.1, forward strand.
AGGTAACACAGGCAAGGGGAAGTGTTTCATCAGCAGAACAGCTGAGAGAGGGGCAACGTTGTGTGATGATACAGAGGTGGAAATAGTCAATTTTAGTGACAGCGTGAATATTGGACAGGAATATCATCGCAGGGTCAACAATGACAGCAGTTTGTGAACAGTTTGGTTTAGTCTCAAACAGTTGTCAAGGAGATGGATGGAGTATGTAGCTAGGGAACGTTTGATGTGGGGTTTGAAAACATTGGCTTCAGTCTTCCTAATATTTAATTGACATGGCAGATGTGTGAGGTGGTACGTTGTGGGAATATTTTACTATATTATTTGATCATGGGATGTGGGCGTCGCTGACTAGACCAGCATTTATTGTCCATCCATAATTGCCCTTGCGAAGGTGATGGTGAGCTGCATGCGGATGCATGAGGAGAGATAATATAAGCTAAATGGTTCCACTTTACAAGTGGTGAGAATAAAAGAGAGACCTGGGGTGTTTGTGTGCAATCTTTGAAGTTAGCTGAACAGGTTAACAAACAGTTAACAAAGCAAATAGATACTTAGGCTTTATTAATAGAGACACAGAGTAGAATAGGATGTTATATTAAACCTATAGAAAAGACTAGTTCATCTCCACCTGGAATATTGTGTCCAATACTGGGAAACCCACTTTAGGTAGCACATGAAACCTTTGGAGAGGGGATAAAAAAGTTTTACTGGAACTGTTCCAGGGATGAGGGATTACAGTTATGTAGCTGGGATTGTTCACCTCAGAGCAGGGAAATTTAAAAGGAGATCTGATCGAAATGTTTAAGATTATGTGGAGTTTAGATAAATTAAATAAAATGAAATTGTTTCCAATGTGCGAGGGGCCATTAACCAGAGGACACAGATTTACGGTGATTGGAAACAAGAAGCAGAGGTGAAACGGGGATTTTTTTATGCAATGGGTGTTTAGGATTTGTAATGTATTGTCTGATAGGCTGAAGGATACAGATTCAATAGTAGATTCCAAACGGCAATTGGATAGATATCTTAAGGCGAAAAAAATGGAAGAATCTGGGAAAGAGTCCGGGTGTGGGACTAACTGGAAGCTCTGCAAAGGTGACAGCACAGACTTGATGGACCAAATGGCCTCCTTCAGTGCAATGCTATTCTATAATTCTATGATTGTTCCTGCCTGTACTTTCCCAATATTCCTATCCTTTCACCAGGTGTTTGATAATGTACCACATAACAGCTGTGTTACCAAATTAGAAACATATGGGATTAAAGGACCAATATCAGCCGTGACTCAGTTTGCAGCTCTCTCCCCTTTCAGTCACAAGCTTCTAGGATCAAGTGTCACTGCAGGACTTGATCACAAGAATCAAGGCTGACACTGCAGTGCAGTACCGAGTGAGTATTGCACTGCCAGATGCACCATCTTTTGAATGAAACGTTAAACCAAGGCCCCGTCTCTCCTCTCAGGTGGATGTTAAATATCCCATCGCACTATTTAGAAGCAGAGTAAGGGAATTATTCCCTGTGTCCTGGTCAATATTTATCATTCAATCAACATCACAAAAACAGGACTGAGTATTATCACATTGCTGCTTGTGGGAGCTTGCTCTCCTTCATTGATTACAAGAGTGACCACACTTTAAAAAGTACCAGTTGGGAGTAAGATGCTTTGTGATGTCCAGTGGTCATGAAAGGCGCTATAGAAATGCAGCTCTTTTTTATATTCAATGCCAGCATGCAGGAAATTAGCTAAGTGACAGAAAGCAGAGAGTAGTGGAGAATGGTTGTTGTTCAGTCTGGAGGGAAGTACACAGTGGGATTCCCCAGGGTCACTGTTGGGATCACAGTTGCTGTAAGTTAATACAATGGGCTTGTGTACAGAGGGGATAATGTCAAAGTTTTCAGATGGCAGGAAACTCAGAAATGTTAATAAACAGTGTGAAGGATAGTAACAGACTTCAGGAGGACAGAGACTGACTGATAAAATGGGCAGGAACATGGCAGATGTAATTTAACACAGTGAAGTGTGAAGTGAGACATTTGGTGAGGACGTATGAGGAGAAACAATATAAACTAAATGGTACCATTATAAAGTGGGTGAAGGATTAGAGAGACCTGCGCTGCACACACACAGATCATTGAAGGTAACATGTAGTGTCCTTGGTGTTAGAGAGAGGCACAGAGTAATAAAACTCAGGAGGAAATGCTGATTTTTACACATCATTGGTTTGGTCCCAGCTGGAGAATTGTGTCCAATTCTGATATGATTTTCAAGAATATGGGATATGGACAGGGGAATGGGACTAATTGGAGGGGTGAGGCCATGGAGGGATTCAAACGCAAGAATGAGAATATTTAAATTAAGGTGCTGCCAGACTGGGAGCCAATGTAGGTCAGTGTGCACAGGGGTGATGGGTGATCAGGATTTGATGTGAGTTAGGATACAGACAGCTGAGTTCCGGATGGGCTGTGGTTTATGGAGGATTATAACTGGAAGGGTGACCAGGAGAGAATTGGTATAGTCTAGTGTGGATTTAACAAAGGCACGGATGAGGGTTAATGCAGGAGATGTTTTGAGACAGAGGTGGAGACGGGTGATATTACAGAAGTGGTATTAGGCAGGTTAAGTGATGGAGAAAACATGGCGATGAACTCAGCTCAGGTATAAATAGAACATAGAGGTAGTAAACTGTCTGGTTCAGCCTCAGACATTGGCTAATGAGGTGGATACAGACAGTGGATCGGGAACAGATTTTGTGAGAGAGACTGAAGACAGAGGCTTCAGCATTCCCAGGATTTACATGGCAAGAACACAAATCAGTGACATATGGTTGATAGATATAATAGTTGGATACAGAGACTTACCAGGGACACCAATAATAGCGAGGATGGGATAGTAAATCGTTTCAATCATCTTTAGTGCATAATAGATGCGCATTTCTAATGTTCTCCAATAATAATCTGCTGTAACTTCGCCAAACCAATAGGAAAAACTCTTGCTGCACATTTTTGTAACATTCCAATCTATTATTCTCAGATTCTGATCAATCCTTTTCCGCTCTCTTTAGCTGCTGTTAGTGTGGGGGTGACGCTCCCGGCTTGGAACAACACATTGGAGGAACTCCCTTATTAATAGAAGTGGAAAACTCTCCAATGACACAATTAGGGTCCATGGAGACTGACATTAATTACACACACTGAACAAACAGATACAGTTAACCCCTGTCAAACCAACATTTAGTGTTCCAAAATAAAGTATAAAAGTGACCCAGACTGGATGGGATGTATGAGGTTTGTTGACGGAAGGAGTAGAAGAGGCACTGGACAGAAGCTTTCACTCCTCCTTGGCTATGGGAGTAGTGACAGGGGAGTGGAGGACTGTAAATTATGCACCCTGTTTAAAAAAAGAGATGGGATAAACCCTGTAACTTCTGACCAATCAGTCTTATGTCGGCGATTGGAAATTTCTGGAGGCCATAACCCAGCTCAAAAATATATCTTTCTTGGAAAAACATCTGATAATAAATGACAAACAGGATGGATAGCTTGATAACCAATCATGTCTGATAATCTTGATCAAGTTAGTTGATGACATAACTGTGAGTGTTGATGAGGGCAGCTTGTTTCGTGTTATGTATATGAACTTTCAAAAGGCCTGTCATCAAATGACATTTCATAGACTTGTTATTAAAAACTGGATGACATGGATTACTATGACAGTGATAGTGTGGATATGACATTGACTCAGGGACAGAAAGCAGAGAGAAGTTGTGAACAGACATTGTTTATTCTGGGGGAGGGGGAGTGTACAGTGCTATTTCTCAGGGGTCCGTGTTAGAACCAGTGCTGTTCCTGACATATAGATAGATACATGATATAGAATTAAATGTAAAAATAAACAATTTCAACTCCTGCAGATGACATGAAACTCATATGCAAGAGTGGCAAAGGCGCAGACCACAGAATTATCCAACCTCACAGACAGTGTATTTTTTTTATTTATCATGGACTCTCATCCAACACCAGTGTATTTCTCACTCTAATTTATTTGTGTATGATTCTCGTGTCTGTGTGAATGTGTAGCGTACATGTTTATTATTTTATTTAGATCCAGTTTAGTTTGTTAAGTATAATAAACTCACCTCTTGTTTAATCTCAAGAAAACCTGTCTGATTGGCTCTTTCACGAGCACAATAAAAGTATAAGGTAAAATACTCACTGAGGTGGTCAGCACGTCCACTGCTATAAAGGAATAAAGCCTATTGTGGTCAAATATGAGATAGGACAAGAGGGGACCTGGGACCACTCCTCACATGGCTGTAACAGAAATTGATTGTAACCCAATGACAAACGAGAAATTAGAAGTAGGAAAAACAATTGATTCCCAGAAAAAAATGAAGATTTCAATGTAGATTTTATTGTGGCTTTCGCTGCTACAGCACTAAAAAGTTCACATTCGGAGACAGTACCATCCTAAGCCACAGTTTATGAAAATATGAACAGATGAATTAGGAGCAGGAGTAGGGCACTCGGCCCCTCAGGCCTGCTCTGCCATTCAATAAGATCATGACTAATCTGATTGTAAACTCCACTTCACATTTCCACCAGCCCCCGATAACCTTCAACCCCTTGCTTATCAATAATCTATCTACCTCTGCCTTACAAATATTCAAAGACTCTGCTTCCAGCGCCTTTTGAGGAAGAGATTTCCAAAAACACACGACCCTCACAGGAAAAAAATCTCCTCATCTGTGTGTTAAATGGGTGACCCCCACCCCTTATTTTTAAATAGTGACCCCTAATTCTAGATTCTCCCACAATGGGAAACATCCTTTCCACATCCACCCCTTCAAGACCCCTCGGAGTCCTATATGTTTCAATCAAGCCGCCTCTTACCCTTCTAAACTGCAGCGGATACAAGCCCAGCCTGTCCAATATTCCCTCATAAGACGGCCCGCCGATTCCAGGTATCAGTCTAATAAGCCTTCTCTTTACTGCCCCCAATACATTTACATTCTTCTATTAACAAGGAGACCAATACTGTACACAGTACTCCAGATGTGGTCTCACCAATGCCCTGTAAAACTGAAGCATGACCTCCATACTTTGCTATTCAATTTCTCTTGCTGTAAACAATAACATTCTATTAGTTTTCCAATTACGTGCTGTACCTGCTTACTCGCCTTTTGTGATTCATGCACTTGGACACCCAGATCCCTCTGCATCTCAGAGCACTGCAATCTCTCACCATTTAGATAACAGGCTTCCTTTTTATTGTTCCTGCCAAAGTGGGCAATTTCACACTTTCCTGCAGTATACTCCATTTTCCAGGTCTTTTCCCTCTCACTTAACCTATCTATATTCCTTTGCAGTCCCCTATGTCCTGTTCACAACTTAGTTTCCTACATATCTTTGTGTCATCGGAAAATTTAGCAACTATACCTTCGGTCCCTTCATCCAATTCATTAATATAAATTGTAAAAAGGTGAAGCCCCAGCACTGATCCCCATCGCACACCACTCGTTTAATCTTGCCAACCAGAAAATGACCCATTTATGCCGACACTCGGTTTCCTGTTCGCTACTCAATCTTCGATCCATACCAATAAGTTACTCCCTTCAACATGACCTTTTATTTTCTGCAATAAACTTTGATGTGGCATCTTATCAAATGCCTTATAGAAATCTCAGTACAGTACATCCACCGGTTCCCCTTGATCCACAGCACATGTAACTCCATCAAAGAACTCCAACAAACTGATTAAACATGATTTAACTTTCATAAATCCATGTTGATTCTGCCTGATTACCTCGATTTGGTCTAAGTGCCGATTATACCACCTCTAATAATAGCTTCCAACTTTTTCCCCAAGACAAATGTGAAGCTAACTGGCCTGTAGTTTCCTGCTTTCTGTGTGCCTCCCTTTTTGAATAAAGGAGTTACATACAGAGTGAAGTAACTCGGTACAGGTTAAAACCCTGTCTGCTGGAAAGTTCAGTAATGTAGCTGGAAGGTTAGGGATTACACTCCGTCCAAAAGCTAGGAAACCCGAAATAGTAAGACTGTGACCAACCATATTTCACTTGAAGCTGAAGGCTCAAACAGGGTTAGAATCACTAACAGATAGAGTAATGTTAGCTAAGGTAAAACTAGAACAGAAGAGACTTGAATTAGAATTCCAGAGAGAGCGAGAAAGAGCAGAGTGAGAGTCAAGAAAGGGAAAAAGTAAGAGTGTTCCAGAAGGAGAAGGAGAAAAGGGAGTTAAGGTGGCTCAAACAACTAGAGGAAGTCCCAGTACACCCAGTGAAGGCACAGCTGCTGACGGAGCTATCCCTAGCTCAGGATCATGTGCTGAGCTCTGAAAGATCTCCCAGTTCATTCTAAAGTTCAATGAGGAGGATATGGCAGCACTTTTCATTACTTTTAAAAATTTTTCAAAGCAACTGCAATGACCATCAGAGAACTGGATGCTGTTTTTACAAAATAAAATGACAGGAAAGATGAAAGTTCATCAGATTATGAGCGGACTGAAAATGCTATCCTGGCCCATATGAGATAGTACTGGAGCTGGACCAGCAGAAATTCAGAATCTTTGGAAAGCAGCTTGACCAAACCTACCTGGCGTTTGAAAGAGTTAAGCAATTTCGGAACATTGGAACATAGGAGCAGCAGTAGGACATCGAGCCTGTTCCATCATTCAATATGATAATAGCTGATCATCCACTTCAATGCCTTTTTCCGACACAATCCCCATTTCCCTTTATGTCACTGGTATTTAGGCCGAGGCATTGAGGAACAGAGTCGGGACGTCATGTTGTGCATAACGTTGGTTAGGCCGCATTTGGAGTATTGTGGGCAGTTCTGGTCGTCACTCTACACAAAAGATGTGATTAAGCTAGAGAGGGTGCAGAAAAGATTCACAAGGATGTTGCCTGGTTTGAAGAGATTGAGTTATAAAGAGAGACTGGATAGGCTGGGTCTGATTTCCCTGCAGCGAAGGAGGCTGAGAGGAGACATGATAGAGGTATATAAAATTAGGAGAGGCATAGATAGGGGAGATAGCCAGAGTCTGTTTCCCATGGTAAGGGTGACTAAAACTAGAGGGCATAGATTTAAGGTGAGAGGGAGGAGGTTTAAAGGGATCAAAGGGGTAAATGTTTCACACCAAGAATAGTGGGTATTTGGAATGAGCTGCCTGAGGAGGTGGTGGAGGCAGGAACAGTAACGACATTTAAGAGGCATCTGGACAGGTACTTGAATGAGCAAGGCATAGAGGGATATGGAATTAATGCAAGCAGTTGGGATTAGTATGGATCGGCATTATAGTCAGCCCAGACGCGGACGGCCGAATGGCCTGTTTCTTTGCTGTACTACTCTATGACTCTATTTATAAATCTGTTAATATCTGCTTTAAACATACTCAAATACTGAGCTTCCACAGCCCTCTGGGGTAGAGAATTCCAAAGATTCACAACCCTCTGAGAAAAGGCATGTCTCCTCATCTCTGTCCTAAGTGCATTTCCACTTATTTTGAAATTGTTTCCCCTGGTTCCAGATTCCCCAACCAGGGGAAACATGTTAGCTGCATCTACCCTGTCTATCACTTTCAGTATTTTGTAGGTTTCAATGAGATCACCTCTCATTCTTCGAAACTCTAGAGAATACAGGCCCAGTTTCCCCAATCTCTCTTCGTGGGACAGTCTCGCCATCTCGGGAACAAGTTTGATGAACCGTCATTGCACTCCCTCTATGATCATAACATCCTTCCTAAGGTAAGGGAACCAAAACTGCACACATTACTCCAGTGGCAGTCTAACCAAGTTTCCATACAATTGCAGCAAAACGTCACTACTACTGCACTCAAATCCACTTCAATAAAGGCTAACATACCATTAGTCTTCCTAATTGCTTTCTGCACCTGCATGTTTGTTTTCAGTGACTTATTGATGAGGACATCCAGGTCCCTTCGTACAACTACACTTTCTAATGTCTTACCGTTTAAGAAATACTCTGCACATCTGTTCCTGCTACCGAAGTGGATAACCTCACATCTTTCCACATTATATTGCAACTGCCATGTTCTTGCCCACTCACTACGGCTGCCCAAATCCCCTTGAAGCCGCTTTGCATCTTCCTCGCAACACTCATTCCCATCTAGTTTACTGGCATCGAAAACCTGGAAATATGTGGTCCCCACATCCAAGTCATTGATACGTATTGTGAACTGCCGGGGCCCAAGCATTGATCCCTGTCGTACCCCACTAGTCACAGCCTTCCAAGGCAAGAATTGCCCATTTATTCCTACTCTCTGCTTTCTGCCTGTTACCTAATCCTTAATCCATGCCAGTACATTATCTCCTATCCCATGTGCTTCAATTTTACTAACCAACCTCCTGTCGGGGACTTTATCAAAAGCTTTCTGAAAATCCAAGTATACCACGTCCACCGAATTCCCTTTATCAATTCTGTGAGAAACATCCTCAAAAAACTCCAACAGATTCGTCAAACATTGTTCCCCATTTATATATCCATGTTGACTCTACCTAATCAGATCCATTTATCACATTCTTTAGAATAGAGCATAGCTTGTTCCCAGCGACTGATGTAAGGCTAACATGTCTGTAGTGCCCTGATTTCTCTCTCCATCCATTCTTAAATACTGGGGAGACATTTTCTATCTTCTAATCTACAGGAACAGTTCCAGAATCTACAGAATATTGAAAGATATTCACCAATGCATCCACTATTTCCAAAGCTTCCTCTTTCAACTCTCTGGGATGTAGAATATCAGGTCCTGGGGACTTGTCAATCTTCAGCTCCATTAATTTCTCCAAGACAACCTTCTTACTAATACTAATTTCATCCATTTCCTCATTCACCCGAATCCCTTGGATCTGTAATTCTGGGAGATTTATTGTATCTTCCTCAGTGAAGACAGACACAAAGTAATCATTTAGCTTCTCTGCCATTTCTCAATTCCCCATTATAAATTCTCCTGACACTGCCTGTAATGGACCCACATTTGTCTTAGCTAAACGTTTCCTTTTCACGTATCTATAGAAGATTTTACAGTCCATTTTTGTGTTTGTTTTTGGCCAGTGATATGAGCGCTCAAGAGAGAGCCCACATATGAAACCCTCAGAGCGGTGATCCCTCTCGAGAAGTTCACAAACTCGCCCCCTCCCAGTAAAACCCACATAGAAGGACAGAAGGTTCAAAGGTATTCTGGCTGATGAATTTTCCCATGTACACAAAGCCTTAATCCCAGAGGAAAACCCTTTCCTCGTCACCCCAAAGATCCGAGAACAAAAGGTGGAAGGGAGATCGGAGCCTGAGCAGTCATGGGCAAGAAGCGGGACACACAAGGGTCCATCCTCAGGCCAAATAGGTGCTGAGAGCAGGAGTAATGGCTGAAGATCTGCGTGTTTCCACAGTAATAAGGCAGGTCACCATTGAGTTGACTAATGGAAGTGACGGGGAAAACCTGTAGGATTAATCAGAGTCCACCAGATCAGTGCTGGAAAACGGGCCCTGATGGAAAGCACTGCAGGTCAGGCTGTGCCTTTAACTGTAACAGTCAGACACAGTAACCCCACCACTGAGCGTGCAGGAAAACTTAACAAAATCCCAGAGAGTTACCAGGAATTTGTACTCCAAGGAAAAGTGACCCCATACCCCTCGAGTGAGACAAGCAAACCCATAATCATACTGAGGGATACAGGGGCCAAACAAACCCTTCTGCTGGGAAAACACCTTTACCCGAGAGAGTGCAGTGAATGCTAGAGTGTTAGTGAATGGTATCGGAAGATGATATATGACCATACCTGTATATCGACTGCACTTGGAATGTGACCCAGTTTCAAGACTGCTAACCATGGGGATTGTACCTAGTTTACCGGTGGAGGGGTCGATCAGCTCCTGGGTAATGATCTGACAGGGGAAAAGGTGGCAGCTTCCCCAGTAGCTCTGGAGAGACCAAAAGAGGTCAGGGAGACAGAGCAGTTACAGGAGAAGGTCCCTGGCATTCTCACTGATTTTGTGGTGACTCGGTCCATGGACAAACAATCCCCTGAACTGTCACTGCAGACGGATGACTGTTGGAGAAACTCAAGATTGTGCCCAATTGTTGAACAAATTCTCCGGACTCAGACGTTGAGAACAAACACTTTATTTTTGATATCATGGGGGAGCACACCTTACCTAAAGGCGATCCAGTGCTGCTCCCCCATGATATCAAAAATAAAGTGTTTGTTCTCAACGTCTGAGTCCGGAGAATTTGTTCAACAATTGGGCACAATCTGGATTTTCTCCAACAGTTTTGTGTAGTCGTCAGGATCCCTGAGTTCACGGGATCCAAAAGAACCTCGTGAAAAAACTAATCGACAGGATCAGGGGTAAGTCAACTTTTCTGCGACCCTAGTGTCTCAATCACGCTGCCTGAGCCGGAATTAAGAGGGCGACTGGGCCCCACGTGAAGACCAGATAACTGGGAGAGGGGGGGACAGAGTGGTCAAGGAAGAATTGGATGAAACCTGATCAGAAAAGTTCTAAAATTGAGTAAGTTAAATCTCACACATGGGAAGTGAGTAATTCTGCGAAGGGAAGTTGAAAAGTAGATAAGTGGAAAATCCAGTAAATTTAGGAATCTGGCACCATCGGCTGGGCCGAATACCTGATCCTATTGAGTATAGGAAGTTAACTCTCACACATGGGAAGTGAGTAAAATACGGTGACAAGATATGGGACAGAGATGACTGGGGCTGTAACTAAATTACCAAATTGACCCAACAGGCACGTTTTCGGGGCTCCTGAGTACACCCGCTGATCTGGCCCTAGAGAAAGATGCGGGTGACAAGGGTTGGAGAACGAAAATACCGTTGACCTGAAGAGACAGGGATGAGCCGGTTCGCTGACCTTGAGAATTTAACATTAACTGCGCCTGTTCATCTCTTTGTGTGTGGTTTTGTCTTTTGTTTGTGTTAATGTTGTTTACTCCATAGAAATTAACTCGTAAAATTAGAAGGTTTTGAGAAAGTAGATGCAAGAATGGACTTAACGGCTTCCAAGAAGGAAGGGTCGCCCCCGGGGACGAGTAATCCATGTCCTCTGGAGAAAGGCGACCCACGTCCGTTTGCCCCCTTGAAGGAGACGCAGAAGTGTCACGGTAAATATGTGTTTTAAAGATAGGTATGTTTTAAAGTAAAAACAAGTTACGGTGTATTTGATTCAATTGTGAGAATGTTGGAAGCTTCCACGAATGAATTGAATATCTGGGATGTACAGTTTGTGTTCTGTAAAAGTGACTGTCGTTAACTCTTTGTTGTCTGGCTTTAATGTTGAAAATTGAAGTCTATTAAGTTGTTTGGAATTGAATGATTGTGAAAAGTGATGGTTCAGTGTGTTCATTTCTATTTAGTGTTGTGCACCCAGGAATGGGATATAAAATTGAATTATATTTTAAGTTAAAGTTTTATTTTTAGTTGGTTTTGCAATTGTGAAAAGGCAATGAACAATTTTCTGAGGGATAAGCTTCAGCCTTGAAGGTCTGAAGGTCTGGCAGAAATCTAATTTGGGGTTTGGAACATTGTTTTAATTGGAAAGTCTGCTATTGTTTTATTTTGCAGTCTAAATTTGAAGACATGTTTTACTGACTGTTATATTGTTTTAAGGGAAAGAAAGGATAGAAAAGGAGGTATAGGAAAGATTCTGTCTGTTTAAAAAGATTTAAGTTTGTGTAAGGACCTGGTGTTAAGTCTTTTGTTGTAAGAATGTTAAATAACTTTTTATTTAGTTTTTGGTTTTATTACAGTCATTTGAAAAGGCGCCTGAAGTAAGAGCAAGAAAATGATGTAATTTACCTATATTTTAAAATAAGCACGAGCTATTCTGTTCTGTGTGTAGTTAATAAGTATTATAAGTTAATAAGTCTGAATTGAATTAATACTGTTAAGGTTAATTGACCTGTTTAAGTTGAAGAACTGGAAATGTCATTTGCAACCACAATGAACTTTCAAGTTTAGCATGTCGAGTTTTGGAGGAGTCTTAAGTTCCGGACAGAGGACTCACTCATATAACATCGGAAATTTTGATTTTTAAATATTATTGCAATGAATTGGAATTGGAATCATCTTTGTTGTAAAAATCCTTGGATTAGGAACCTCTTACAAAAGATACTAAAAAATGTGGAAACAATTGGAGTGTAATCTAAAATGCTGTCTTTCCTGATGGAGATGCTTTCCTTTGAATTTGAAAATGTTACACATGATTTTGTTGTTTTTAAACCCTAAGGATACCAAAAGGATTGAAATAAATTTAAAATGGATAGTTGTTTTCGATCAGAAAAAGAAAGTTTCAGAAAATGACGTAGCTGTGAATGTTTTGCTCCGCGCCCTTGGAGGCAAACAAAGAACTTAACCCGCTGCAGCTTTTTGCATTGCTGAGAGTCAAATTTATACATATTGGACATTGTTAAATTTTACATTTCTAAATTGACAGATAGAATTGGACAAATGAACCCATTGGGCTCAGGGGCAGAGCCACAATGGATTCTTTTTAAGCTGGTGACGGCAGATTCCAAGGCCACATGAGAACTGATGCCGCAACAAGAGATCCAGTAGGGAACACTACCAATATAATGCGGTGACCAGAACTGCACGCAATACTCCAGGTGCGGTCTCACCAGAGTTTTGTAAAGCTGCAGCATGACCTCGTGGCTCCGAAACTCGATCCCCCTACCAATAAAAGCTAACACACCATATGCCTTCTTAACAGCCCCATTAACCTGGGTAGCAACTTTCAGGGATTTATGCACCTGGACACCAAGATCTCTCTGCTCATCTACACTACCAAGAATCTTCCCATTAGCCCAGTACTCTGCATTCCTGTTACTCCTTCCAAAGTGAATCACCTCACACTTCTCCGCATTAAACTCCATTTGCCATCTCTCAGCCCAGCTCTGCAGCCTATCTATGTCCCTCTGTACCCTACAACATCCTTCGGCACTATCCCCAACTCCACCGACCTTAGTGTCATCCGCAAATTTACTAACCCACCCTTCTACACCCTCTTCCAGGTCATTTATAAAAATGACAAACAGCAGTGGCCCCAAAACAGATCCTTGCGGTACACCACTAGTAACTAAACTCCAGGATGAACATTTCCCATCAACCACCACCCTCTGTCTTCTTTCAGCTAGCCAATTTCTGATCCAAAGCTTTAAATCACCTTCAACCCCATACTTCCGTATTTTCTGCAATTCTATTTGATTTTTTAGTCGTCTTCTGAGAGAGAGATAGACGGGATGAGGGAAAGAGAGAGAGAGATAGACGGGGTGAGGGAAAGAGAGAGAGAGAGATAGACGGGGTGAGGGAAAGAGAGAGAGAGAGAGATAGACGGGGTGAGGGAAAGAGAGAGAGATAGACGGGGTGAGGGAAAGAGAGAGAGAGAGATAGACAGGGTGAGGGAAAGAGAGAGAGAGAGATAGACAGGGTGAGGGAAAGAGAGAGAGAGAGAGATAGACGGGGTGAGGGAAAGAGAGAGAGAGAGAGATAGACGGGGTGAGGGAAAGAGAGAGAGAGAGAGATAGACGGGGTGAGGGAAAGAGAGAGAGAGAGATAGATGGGGTGAGGGAAAGAGAGAGAGAGAGATAGATGGGGTGAGGGAAAGAGAGAGAGAGAGAGATAGACGGGGTGAGGGAAAGAGAGAGAGAGAGACGGGTTGAGAGAGAGAGACACACACACATAGTAAGGGAGAGGGTGAGGAATAAAATGTCTCCTGGGGATTGGAGGTGCTCGAGGGGCCGAACGGCCTCCTCCTGTCTTCCTAAGTTTTTTATTAATATTACATCCTGAAATAAACAAGGTCTTGGTCATTTTTTAGCAAATGAAATGCAAGTACTTAACAACAGGTTCTCCTTTAAAATTATTAATCCGGATTCACAATAGTATTTGTGTGAATTTGGGGTTGGCAGATAATTTGCTGTTTATTAACATCACTGAATAAATTAATATTGGAAGATTCAATGTCATTTTGTTCCCATCCTTGTTCAATTTCCTACTGATTCCTTCGAAGATCTAAACCGAAGGAGCATTTCTGGCAGTGCGGTGTCCCTTTAAGAGGTTGGGACTGACACTCTCCCTACTCCCTCCACCCCCCTCGGGGACACAGCGCTGGGTCAGGGGTAAACAGACTGGACGGACACTGGGATTCACCAATAACCCCTGACCCCAAAGGCAAGAAAAGGAAAGCCAAAATTCTCCTGGTCCCTGAGAAATCAGATTGACAATAAATTTAAAACCCGAGAGTGAAATATAAAAGGAGAAAAGAGAGATTATGATGTTTGTAAAAACAGTATTTAAACAGAAGGCAGTATGTGTGTTTATCTGTCTAAGTTGGTCAATGTGAATATATGTGCTCTGTGTGGGTTTTTCTCTCTCTCGGTCAGTGGGAGTGGATGTGCCTGGGTGTGGATTTCTATGTGTGTGTGTGTGTGTGTGTGTGCGCGTGTGTGTTTATCTGGACGTGTTAGTCAATCTGTGCTTACTTGGCTGTCTATGTGTCTCTGTGTGTTTGTGTTTCCAATTCTGGATGTGAGGGTGGGAGAGGGCACAAAAGGACACACTCTAATCTCTTATTAAAGATCTTCCATCTTAACTCCAATAAATATGCAGAAATATCCTGCACAAAATATCAACCAGTTGTTTCTTAATACTTGTCAGGACAAAGGTTCCTCTCTCAAACACGGCCGATGTTGGGTTTATATGGGCTGATGATACAAAGTTAGGTGGTACTGAAAGCTGTGAGGAGGGCACAAAGATACTGCATTGGCAGGTGGACGGGTTAAGCGAGTGGGCAAGAAAGTGGCAGCTGGAATATCATGTGGAGAGATGTGAGGTTCTTCACTTTGGCAGGAAGAATAGAAACACAGAACATTTTTCAAATGTTCCCTCTGAACCAGAGGGGTACCAATATCCTGGGGGGGAGATTTGTTATTGCTCTTAGAATTAGAATTAGAACATTACAGCGCAGTACAGGCCCTTCGGCCCTCGATGTTGCGCCGACCTGTGAAACCATCTGACCTACACTATTCCATTTTCATCCATATGTCTATCCAATGACCACTTAAATGCCCTTAAAGTTGGCGAATCTACTACTGCTGCAGGCAGGGCGTTCCACGACCCTACTACTCTCTGAGTAAAGAAACTACCTCTCACATCTGTCCTATATCTATCACCCCTCAACTTAAAGCTATGTCCCCTCGTGTTTGCCATCATCATCCGAGGAAAAAGACTCTCACTATCCACCCTATCTAACCCTCTGATTATCTTATATGTCTCTATTAAGTCACCTCTCCTCCTCCTTCTCTCCAACGAAAACAACCTCAAGTCCCTCAGCCTTTCCTCGTAAGACCTTCCCTCCATACCAGGCAACATCCTAGTAAATCTCCTCTGCAGTCTTTCCAAAGCTTCCACATCCTTCCTATAATGCGGTGACCAGAACTGCACGCAATACTCCAGGTGTGGTCTCACCAGAGTTTTGGACAGCTGCAGCATGACCTCGTGGCTCCGAAACTCGATCCCCCTACTAATAAAAGCTAACACACCATATGCCTTCTCAACAGCCCTATTAACCTGGGTAGCAACTTTCAGGGATTTATGTAGCTGGACACCAAGATCTCTCTGCTCATCTACACTACCAAGAATCTTCCCATTAGCCCAGTATTCTGCATTCCTGTTACTCCTTCCAAAGTGAATCACCTCACACTTCTCCGCATTAAACTCCATTTGCCATCTCTCAGCCCAGCTCTGCAGCCTATCTATGTCCCTCTGTACCCTCCAACACCCTTCGTCACAGGGGTAAACAGAGGGATTGGAGGGAAATACTGAACTGTCACAGCTGTAAACACAGGTCCTGGGGGAAATACTGAACTGTCACAAATTTAAACACAGGTCATGGGGGAAATACTGAGCTGTCACATCTGTAAACACAGGTCCTGGAGGAAATACTAACTGTCACAAATTTACAGACAGGGCCTGGGGGAAATACTGAACTGTCACAACTGTAAACACAGGGCTGGAGGAAATACTGAACTTTCACAATTTTAAACACAGGGCCTGGAAGAAATACTGAACTTTCACAATTTTAAACACAAGGCCTGGAGGAAATACTGAACTGTCACAAGTGTAAACACAGGGCCTGGGGGAAATACTGAGCTGTCACAGTTTTAAACATAGGTCCTGGGTGAAATACTGAGCTGTCACAACTTTGAACACAGGGCCTGGAGGAAATACTGATCTGCCATAACTATAAACGCAGGCCTTGGGGGAAATACGGCACTGTCACAACATTACGACAGGTCCTGGAGGAAACACTGAGCTGTCACAACTGTAAACACAGGGCCAGGAGGAAACACTGAGTGTCATAACTTTAAAGACAGGTCCTGGGTGAAATAGTGAGCTGTCACAACTGTAAACACAGGTCCTGGCAGAAATAGTGAGCTGTCACAACTGTAAACACAGGTCCTGGCGGAAATAGTGAGCTGTCACAACTGTAAACACAGGTCCTGGTGGAAATACTGAACTGTCACAACTTTTAATGACAGGTCCGGGGGGAAACACTGAATTGTCACAGCTTTAAACACAGGGCCTGGGAGAAATACTGAACTGTCACAAATTTAAACATAAGGCATGGAGGAAATACTGAACTTTCACAACTGGAAACACAGGTCCTGGGGGAAAGACTGAACTGTCTCAATTTTAAACACAAGGCCTGGAGGATATACTGAACTGTCACAACTGTAAACACAGGGCTGGAGGAAATACTAAACTGTCACAATTTTAAACACAGGGCCTGGGGGAAATACTGAACTGTCACAACTGTAAACATAGGGCCTGGAGGCAATACTGAACTGTCACAAATGTAAACATGGGGTGTGGGGTAATACTGAAGTGTCACAACTGTAAATACAGGGCCTGGAAAAAATACTGAACTTTCCCTACTGTAAACATTGGGACTGGAGGAAATACTAAACTGTCACAATTTTAAACTTCGGGCCTGGAGGAAATACTGATCTGTCACAGTTTTGAAGACAGGGCCATGGGGAAATACAGAGCTGTCACAACTTAAAACACAGGGCCTGGGAGAAATACTGAACAGTCACAAATTTAAACAGACAGACTGGACGAAAAACTGAACTGTCACAACTTTAAACACAGGTCCTGGGGGAATTACTGAGCTGTCACAACTTTAAACACACAGCCTGGACGAAAAACTGAACTGTCACAAATTTAAACACAAGGCTTGGAGGACATACTGAACTGTAACAAATTTAAACACAGGTCCTGGGGGAAATACTGAGCTGTCACAGTTTTGAACACAGTTTCTGGGGGAAATACTGAGCTGTCACAACTTTAAAGACAGGTCCTGGGGGAAATACTGAATTGTCACAAATTTAAACACAGGGCCTGTGGGAAATACTGAACTGTCACAAATTTAAACATAAGGCATGGTGGAAACACTGAACTGTCACAAATTTAAACACAAGGCCTGGAGGAAACACTGAACTGTCACAAATTTAAACACAAGGCCTGGAGGAAACACTGAACTGTCACAAATTTAAACACAAGGCCTGGAGGAAACACTGAACTGTCACAAATTTAAACACAGGGCCTGGAGAAAAGACTGAACTGTCACAAATTTAAACACAGGGCCTGGAGGAAATACTGAACTGTCACAAATTTAAACATAAGGCATGGTGGAAACACTGAACTGTCACAAATTTAAACACAAGGCCTGGAGGAAACACTGAACTGTCACAAATTTAAACACAAGGCCTGGAGGAAACACTGAACTGTCACAAATTTAAACACAGGGCCTGGAGAAAAGACTGAACTGTCACAAATTTAAACACAGGGCCTGGAGGAAATACTGAACTGTCACAAATTTAAACACAAGGCTTGGAGGAAATACTGAACTGTCACAAATTTAAACACAAGGCCTGGAGGAAATACTGAACTGTCACAAATGTAAACACAGGGCCTGGAGGAAACACTGAACTGTCACAAATTTAAACACAAGGCCTGGAGGAAACACTGAACTGTCACAAATTTAAACACAGGGCCTGGAGGAAATACTGAACTGTCACAAATTTAAACACAAGGCCTGGAGGAAATACTGAACTGTCACAAATTTAAACACAGGGGCTGGAGGAAATACTGAACTGTCACAACTTTAAACACACGGCCTGGAGGAAATACTGAACTGTCACAAATGTAAACACAGGGCCTGGGGGAAATACTGAACTGTCACAAATTTAAACACAAGGCCTGGAGGAAATACTGAACTGTCACAGCTTTAAACACAGGGCCTGGAGGAAATACTGAACTGTCACAAATTTAAACACAAGGCCTGGAGGAAATACTGAACTGTCACAACATTAAACACAAGGCCTGGAGGAAATACTGAACTGTCACAAATTTAAACACAGGGCCTGGAGGAAATACTGAACTGTCACAGCTTTAAACACAGGGCCTGGAGGAAATACTGAACTGTCACAACTTGAAACACAGGGTCTGGAGGAAATACTGAACTGTCACAGCTTTAAACACAGGGCCTGGAGGAAATACTGAACTGTCACAAATTTAAACACAAGGCCTGGAGGAAATACTGAACTCTCACAAATTTAAACACAAGCCCTGGAGGGAATACTGAACTGTCAGAACATTAAACACAGGGCCTGGAGGAAATACTGAACTGTCACAAATTTAAACACAAGGCCTGGAGGAAATACTGAACTGTCACAAATTTAAACACAAGCCCTGGAGCGTATACTGAACTGTCAGAACATTAAACACAGGGCCTGGAGTAAATACTGAACTGTCACAGCTTTAAACACAGTGCCTGGAGGAAATACTGAACTGTCACAAATTTAAACACAATGCCTGGAGGAAATACTGAACTGTCACAACATTAAACACAATGCCTGGAGGAAATACTGAACTGTCACAAATTTAAACACAGGGCCTGGAGGAAATACTGAACTGTCACAGCTTTAAACACAGGGCCTGGAGGAAATACTGAACTGTCACAACTTGAAACACAGGGTCTGGAGGAAATACTGAAATGTCACAGCTTTAAACACAGGGCCTGGAGGAAATACTGAACTGTCACAAATTTAAACACAAGGCCTGGAGGAAATACTGAACTGTCACAAATTTAAACACAAGGCCTGGAGGAACTATTGAACTGTCACAAATTTAAACACAGGGCCTGGAGGAAATACTGAACTCTCACAAATTTAAACACAAGGCCTGGAGGAAATACTGAACTGTCACAAATTTAAACACAAGGCCTGGAGGGAATACTGAACCGTCACAAATTTAAACACAAGGCCTGGAGGAAATACTGAACTGTCACAAATTTAAACACAAGGCCTGGAGGGAATACTGAACCGTCACAAATTTAAACACAAGGCCTGGAGGAAATACTGAACCGTCACAAATTTAAACACAAGGCCTGTAGGAAATACTGAACTGTCACAAATTTAAACACAAGGCCTGGAGGAAATACTGAACTGTCACAAATTTAAACACAAGGCCTGGAGGAAATACTGAACTGTCACAAATTTAAACACAGGGTCTGGAGGAAATACTGAACTGTCACAAATTTAAACACAGGGCCTGGAGGAAATACTGAACTGTCACAAATTTAAACACAGGGCCCGGAGGAAAGACTGAACTGTCACAAATTTAAACACAGGGCCTGGAGTATATACTGAGCAGTCACAAATGTAAGCACAGGGCCTAGGGGAAATACTGAACTGTCACAAATTTAAACACAAGGCCTGGAGGAAATACTGAACTGTCACAAATTTAAACACAGGGCCTGGAGTATATACTGAACAGTCACAAATGTAAGCACAGGGCCTAGGGGAAATACTGAACTGTCACAAATTTAAACACAAGGCCTGGAGGAAATACTGAACTGTCACAACATTAAACACAAGGCCTGGAGGAAATACTGAACTGTCACAAATTTAAACACAGGGCCTGGAGGAAATACTGAACTGTCACAGCTTTAAACACAGGGCCTGGAGGAAATACTGAACTGTCACAACTTGAAACACAGGGTCAGGAGGAAATACTGAACTGTCACAGCTTTAAACACAGGGCCTGGAGGAAATACTGAACTGTCACAAATTTAAACACAATGCCTGGAGGAAATACTGAACTGTCACAAATTTAAACACAAGGCCTGGAGGAACTATTGAACTGTCACAAATTTAAACACAGGGCCTGGAGTATATACTGAACAGTCACAAATGTAAGCACAGGGCCTAGGGGAAATACTGAACTGTCACAAATTTAAACACAAGGCCTGGAGGAAATACTGAACTGTCACAAATTTAAACACAGGGCCTGGAGTATATACTGAACAGTCACAAATGTAAGCACAGGGCCTAGGGGAAATACTGAACTGTCACAAATTTAAACACAAGGCCTGGAGGAAATACTGAACTGTCACAAATTTAAATACGGGGCCTGGAGGAAATACTGAACTGTCACAAATTTAAACACAAGGCCTGGAGGAACTATTGAACTGTCACAAATTTAAACACAGGGCCTGGAGTATATACTGAACAGTCACAAATGTAAGCACAGGGCCTAGGGGAAATACTGAACTGTCACAAATTTAAACACAAGGCCTGGAGGAAATACTGAACTGTCACAAATTTAAATACGGGGCCTGGAGGAAATACTGAACAGTCACAAATGTAAGCACAGGGCCTGGGGGAAATACTGAACTGTCACAAATTTAAATACGGGGCCTGGAGGAAATACTGAACTGTCACAAATTTAAACACAAGGCCTGGAGGAAATACTGAACTGTCACAAATTTAAACACAGGGCCTGGAGTATATACTGAACTGTCACAAATTTTAACACAAGTCCTGGAGGAAATACTGAACTGTCGCAAATTTAAACACAGGGCCTGGAGGAAATACTGAACTGTCACAAATTTAAACACAAGGCCTGGAGGAAATACTGAACTGTCACAAATTTAAACACAAGGCCTGGAGTAAATACTGAACTGTCACAAATTTAAACACAGGGCCTGGAGTAAATACTGAACTGTCACAAATTTAAACACAGGGCCTGGAGTATATACTGAACTGTCACAAATTTAAACACAAGGCCTGGGGGAAATACTGAACTGTCACAAATTTAAACACAAGGCCTGGAGGAAATACTGAACTGTCACAAATTTAAACACAGGGCCTGGAGTATATACTGAACAGTCACAAATGTAAGCACAGGGCCTGGGGGAAATACTGAACTGTCACAAATTTAAACACAAGTCCTGGAGGAAATACTGAACTGTCGCAAATTTAAACACAGGGCCTGGAGGAAATACTGAACTGTCACAAATTTAAATACGGGGCCTGGAGGAAATACTGAACTGTCACAAATTTAAACACAAGGCCTGGAGGAAATACTGAACTGTCACAAATTTAAACACAGGGCCTGGAGGAAATACTGAACTGTCACAAATTTAAACAGAAGGCCTGGAGGAAATACTGAACTGTCACAAATTTAAACACGGGGCCTGGAGGAAATACTGAACTGTCACAAATTTAAACACAAGGCCTGGAGGAAATACTGAACTGTCACAAATTTAAACACAGTGCCTGGAGGAAATACTGAACTGTCACAAATTTAAACACAAGGCCTGGAGGGAATACTGAACTGTCAGAACATTAAACACAGGGCCTGGAGGAAATACTGAACTGTCACAGCTTTAAACACAGGGCCTGGAGGAAATACTGAACTGTCACAAATTTAAACACAAGGCCTGGAGGAAATACTGAACTGTCACAACATTAAACACAAGGCCTGGAGGAAATACTGAACTGTCACAAATTTAAACACAGGGCCTGGAGGAAATACTGAACTGTCACAGCTTTAAACACAGGGCCTGGAGGAAATACTGAACTGTCACAACTTGAAACACAGGGTCTGGAGGAAATACTGAACTGTCACAGCTTTAAACACAGGGCCTGGAGGAAATACTGAACTGTCACAAATTTAAACACAAGGCCTGGAGGAAATACTGAACTCTCACAAATTTAAACACAAGGCCTGGAGGAAATACTGAACTGTCACAAATTTAAACACAAGGCCTGGAGGAAATACTGAACTGTCACAAATTTAAACACAAGGCCTGGAGGGAATACTGAACTGTCACAAATTTAAACACAAGGCCTGGAGGGAATACTGAACTGTCAGAACATTAAACACAGGGCCTGGAGGAAATACTGAACTGTCACAGCTTTAAACACAGGGCCTGGAGGAAATACTGAACTGTCACAAATTTAAACACAAGGCCTGGAGGAAATACTGAACTGTCACAACATTAAACACAAGGCCTGGAGGAAATACTGAACTGTCACAAATTTAAACACAGGGCCTGGAGGAAATACTGAACTGTCACAGCTTTAAACACAGGGCCTGGAGGAAATACTGAACTGTCACAACTTGAAACACAGGGTCTGGAGGAAATACTGAACTGTCACAGCTTTAAACACAGGGCCTGGAGGAAATACTGAACTGTCACAAATTTAAACACAAGGCCTGGAGGAAATACTGAACTCTCACAAATTTAAACACAAGGCCTGGAGGAAATACTGAACTGTCACAAATTTAAACACAAGGCCTGGAGGAAATACTGAACTGTCACAAATTTAAACACAAGGCCTGGAGGGAATACTGAACTGTCACAAATTTAAACACAAGGACTGGAGGAACTATTGAACTGTCACAAATTTAAACACAGGGCCTGGAGGAAATACTGAACTCTCACAAATTTAAACACAAGGCCTGGAGGAAATACTGAACTGTCACAAATTTAAACACAAGGCCTGGAGGAAATACTGAACTGTCACAAATTTAAACACAAGGCCTGGAGGGAATACTGAACTGTCACAAATTTAAACACAAGGCCTGGAGGAAATACTGAACTGTCACAAATTTAAACACAAGGCCTGGAGGAAATACTGAACTGTCACAGCTTTAAACACAGGGTCTGGAGGAAATACTGAACTGTCACAAATTTAAACACAGGGCCCGGAGGAAAGACTGAACTGTCACAAATTTAAACACAGTGTCTGGAGGAAATACAGAACTGTCACAAATTTAAACACAAGGCCTAGAGGAAATACTGTACTGTCACAAATTTAAACACAGGGCCTGGATGAAATACTGAACATTCACAAATTTAAGCACAGGGCCCGGAGGAAAGACTGAACTGTCACAACTTTAAACGCAGGGTCTGGAGGAAATACTGAACTGTCACAAATTTAAACACAAGGCCTGGAGGAAATACTGAACTGTCACAAATTTAAACACAAGGCCTGGAGGAAATACTGAACTGTCACAAATTTAAACACAAGGCCTGGAGGAAATACTGAACTGTCACAGCTTTAAACACAGGGTCTGGAGGAAATACTGAACTGTCACAAATTTAAACACAGGGCCCGGAGGAAAGACTGAACTGTCACAAATTTAAACACAGGGTCTGGAGGAAATACTGAACTGTCACAAATTTAAACACAAGGCCTAGAGGAAATACTGTACTGTCACAAATTTAAACACAGGGCCTGGATGAAATACTGAACTGTCACAAATTTAAGCACAGGGCCCGGAGGAAAGACTGAACTGTCACAACTTTAAACGCAGGGTCTGGAGGAAATACTGAACTGTCACAAATTTAAACACAAGGCCTGGAGGAAATACTGAACTGTCACAAATTTAAACACAAGGCCTGGAGGAAATACTGAACTGTCACAAATTTAAGCACAGGGCCCGGAGGAAAGGCTGAACTGTCACAACTTTAAACGCAGGGTCTGGAGGAAATACTGAACTGTCACAAATTTAAACACAAGGCCTGGAGGAAATACTGAACTGTCACAAATTTAAACACAGGGTCTGGAGGAAATACTGAACTGTCACAAATTTAAACACAGGGCCCGGAGGAAAGACTGAACTGTCACAAATTTAAACACAGCGTCTGGAGGAAATACTGAACTGTCACAAATTTAAACACAAGGCCTAGAGGAAATACTGTACTGTCACAAATTTAAACACAGGGCCTGGATGAAATACTGAACTGTCACAAATTTAAGCACAGGGCCCGGAGGAAAGACTGAACTGTCACAACTTTAAACGCAGTGTCTGGAGGAAATACTGAACTGTCACAAATTTAAACACAAGGCCTGGAGGAAATACTGAACTGTCACAAAT
Organism: Heterodontus francisci; assembly: GCF_036365525.1. Taxonomy (NCBI): domain Eukaryota; kingdom Metazoa; phylum Chordata; class Chondrichthyes; order Heterodontiformes; family Heterodontidae; genus Heterodontus; species Heterodontus francisci. The sequence continues at coordinate 2,005,300 of NW_027142264.1, forward strand.
TTAAACACAAGGCCTGGAGGAAATACTGAACTGTCACAAATTTAAACACAGGGCCTGGAGTAAATACTGAACTGTCACAAATTTAAACACAGGGCCTGGAGTAAATACTGAACTGTCACAAATTTAAACACAGGGCCTGGAGGGAATACTGAACTGTCACAACTTTAATCACAGGGCCTGGAGGAAATACTGAACTGTGACATATTTAAACACAGGGCCTGGAGGGAATACTGAAATGTCACAAATTTAAACACAGGGCCTGGAGTAAATACTGAAATGTCACAAATTTAAACACAGGGCCTGGAGGGAATACTGAACTGTTACAAATTTAAACACAGGGTCTGGAGGAAATACTGAACTGTGACATATTTAAACACAGGGCCTGGAGGGAATACTGAAATGTCACAAATTTAAACACAAGGCCTGGAGTAAATACTGAAATGTCACAAATTTAAACACAGGGCCTGGAGGGAATACTGAACTGTTACAAATTTAAACACAGGGTCTGGAGGAAATACTGAACTGTCACAAATTTAAACACAAGGCCTGGAGGAAATACTGAACTGTCACAAATTTAAACACAGGGCCTGGAGAAAATACTGAACGGTCACAAATTTAAACACAAGGCCTGGAGGGAATACTGAACTGTCACAAATTTAAACACAAGGCCTGGAGGAAATACTGAAATGTCACAAATTTAAACACAGGGCCTGGAGGGAATACTGAACTGTCACAAATTTAAACACAGGGTCTGGAGGAAATACTGAACTGTCACAAATTTAAACACAAGACCTGGAGGAAATACTGAACTGTCACAAATTTAAACACAGGGTCTGGAGGAAGTACTGAACTGTCACAAATTTAAACACAAGGCCTGGAGGAATTACTGAACTTTCACAAATTTAAACACAAGGCCTGGAGGAAATACTGAACTGTCACAAATTTAAACACAAGGCCTGGAGGAAATACTGAACTGTCACAAATTTAAACACAAGGTCTGGAGGAAATACTGAACTGTCACAAATTTAAACACAAGGCCTGGAGGAAATACTGAACTGTCACAACTTTAAACACAAGGCCTGGAGGAAATACTGAACTGTCAGAAATTTAAACACAAGGCCTGGAGGAAATACTGAACTGTCACAAATTTAAACACAAGGCCTGGAGGAAATACTGAACTGTCACAAATTTAAACACAAGGCCTGGAGGAAATACTGAACTGTCACAAATTTAAACACAAGGCCTGGAGTAAATACTGAACTCTCACAAATTTAAACACAAGGCCTGGAGGGAATACTGAGCTGTCAGAAATTTAAACACAAGGCCTGGAGGAAATACTGAACTCTCACAAATTTAAACACAAGGCCTGGAGGAAATACTGAACTGTCACAAATTTAAACACAAGGCCTGGAGGAAATACTGAACTGTCACAAATTTAAACACAAGGCCTTGAGGAAATACTGAACTCTCACAAATTTAAACACAAGGCCTGGAGGGAATACTGAACTGTCACAAATTTAAACACAGGGCCTGGAGGAAATACTGGTCTGTCACAAATTTAAACACAAGGCCTGGAGGAAATACTGAACTGTCACAAATTTAAACACAGTGCCTGGAGGAAATACTGAACTGTCACAAATTTAAACACAAGGCCTGGAGGAAATACTGAACTGTCACAAATTTAAACACAAGGCCTGGAGGAAATACTGAACGGTCACAAATTTAAACACAAGGCCTGGGGGAAATACTGAACTGTCACAAATTTAAACACAGGGCCTGGAGGAAATACTGAACTGTCACAACTTTAAACACAAGGCCTGGAGGAAATACTGAACTGTCACAAATTTAAACACAGGGCCTGGAGGAAATACTGAACTGTCACAAATTTAAACACAAGGCCTGGAGGAAATACTGAACTGTCACAAATTTAAACACAGGGCCTGGAGGAAATACTGAACTGTCACAAATTTAAACACAAGGCCTGGAGGAAATACTGAACTGTCACAAATTTAAACACAAGGCCTGGAGGGAATACTGAACTGTCACAACATTAAACACAGGGCCTGGAGGAAATACTGAACTGTCACAACTTTAAACACAGGGCCTGGAGGAAATACTGAACTGTCACAAATTTAAACACAAGGCCTGGAGGGAATACTGAACTGTCACAACTTTAAACACAGGGCCTGGAGGAAATACTGAACTGTCACAACTTTAAACACAAGGCCTGGAGGAAATACTGAACTGTCACAAATTTAAACACAGGGTCTGGAGGAAATACTGAACAGTCACAACTTTAAACACAAGGCCTGGAGGAAATACTGAACTGTCACAAATTTAAACACAGGGCCTGGAGGAAATACTGAACTGTCACAAATTTAAACACAGGGTCTGGAGGAAATACTGAACTGTCACAACTTTAAACACAAGGCCTGGAGGAAATACTGAACTGTCACAAATTTAAACACAGGGCCTGGAGTAAATACTGAGCTGTCACAAATTTAAACACAAGGCCTGGAGGAAATACTGAAATGTCACAAATTTAAACACAGGGCCTGGAGGGAATACTGAACTGTTACAAATTTAAACACAGGGTCTGGAGGAAATACTGAACTGTGACATATTTAAACACAGGGCCTGGAGGGAATACTGAAATGTCACAAATTTAAACACAAGGCCTGGAGTAAATACTGAAATGTCACAAATTTAAACACAGGGCCTGGAGGGAATACTGAACTGTTACAAATTTAAACACAGGGTCTGGAGGAAATACTGAACTGTCACAAATTTAAACACAAGGCCTGGAGGAAATACTGAACTGTCACAAATTTAAACACAGGGCCTGGAGGAAATACTGAACGGTCACAAATTTAAACACAAGGCCTGGAGGGAATACTGAACTGTCACAAATTTAAACACAAGGCCTGGAGGAAATACTGAAATGTCACAAATTTAAACACAGGGCCTGGAGGGAATACTGAACTGTCACAAATTTAAACACAGGGTCTGGAGGAAATACTGAACTGTCACAAATTTAAACACAAGACCTGGAGGAAATACTGAACTGTCACAAATTTAAACACAGGGTCTGGAGGAAGTACTGAACTGTCACAAATTTTAACACAAGGCCTGGAGGGAATACTGAACTGTCAGAAATTTAAACACAAGGCCTGGAGGAAATACTGAACTGTCACAAATTTAAACACAAGGCCTGGAGGAAATACTGAACTGTCACAAATTTAAACACAAGGCCTGGAGTAAATACTGAACTCTCACAAATTTAAACACAAGGCCTGGAGGGAATACTGAGCTGTCAGAAATTTAAACACAAGGCCTGGAGGAAATACTGAACTCTCACAAATTTAAACACAAGGCCTGGAGGAAATACTGAACTGTCACAAATTTAAACACAAGGCCTGGAGGAAATACTGAACTGTCACAAATTTAAACACAAGGCCTTGAGGAAATACTGAACTCTCACAAATTTAAACACAAGGCCTGGAGGGAATACTGAACTGTCACAAATTTAAACACAGGGCCTGGAGGAAATACTGGTCTGTCACAAATTTAAACACAAGGCCTGGAGGAAATACTGAACTGTCACAAATTTAAACACAGTGCCTGGAGGAAATACTGAACTGTCACAAATTTAAACACAAGGCCTGGAGGAAATACTGAACTGTCACAAATTTAAACACAAGGCCTGGAGGAAATACTGAACGGTCACAAATTTAAACACAAGGCCTGGGGGAAATACTGAACTGTCACAAATTTAAACACAGGGCCTGGAGGAAATACTGAACTGTCACAACTTTAAACACAAGGCCTGGAGGAAATACTGAACTGTCACAAATTTAAACACAGGGCCTGGAGGAAATACTGAACTGTCACAAATTTAAACACAAGGCCTGGAGGAAATACTGAACTGTCACAAATTTAAACACAGGGCCTGGAGGAAATACTGAACTGTCACAAATTTAAACACAAGGCCTGGAGGAAATACTGAACTGTCACAAATTTAAACACAAGGCCTGGAGGGAATACTGAACTGTCACAACATTAAACACAGGGCCTGGAGGAAATACTGAACTGTCACAACTTTAAACACAGGGCCTGGAGGAAATACTGAACTGTCACAAATTTAAACACAAGGCCTGGAGGGAATACTGAACTGTCACAACTTTAAACACAGGGCCTGGAGGAAATACTGAACTGTCACAACTTTAAACACAAGGCCTGGAGGAAATACTGAACTGTCACAAATTTAAACACAGGGTCTGGAGGAAATACTGAACAGTCACAACTTTAAACACAAGGCCTGGAGGAAATACTGAACTGTCACAAATTTAAACACAGGGCCTGGAGGAAATACTGAACTGTCACAAATTTAAACACAGGGTCTGGAGGAAATACTGAACAGTCACAACTTTAAACACAAGGCCTGGAGGAAATACTGAACTGTCACAAATTTAAACACAGGGCCTGGAGTAAATACTGAGCTGTCACAAATTTAAACACAAGGCCTGGAGGAAATACTGAACTGTCACAAATTTAAACACAAGGCCTGGAGGAAATACTGAACTGTCACAAATTTAAACACAGGGCCTGGAGGAAATACTGTACTGTCACAAATTTAAACACAAGGCCTGGAGGAAATACTGAACTGTTACAAATTTAAACACAAGGTCTGGAGGAAATACTGAACTGTCACAAATTTAAACACAGGGCCTGGAAGAAATACTGTACTGTCACAAATTTAAACACAAGGCCTGGAGGAAATACTGAACTGTTACAAATTTAAACACAAGGTCTGGAGGAAATACTGAACTGTCACAAATTTAAACACAGGGCCTGGAGGAAATACTGAACTGTCACAAATTTAAACACAGGGCCTGGAGGAAATACTGAACTGTCACAAATTTAAACACAGGGCCTGGAGGAAATACTAAACGACACAAATTTAAACACAAGGCCTGGAGGAAATCCTGAACTGTCACAAATTTAAACACAAGGCCTGGAGGAAATACTGAACAGTCACAAATTTAAACACAAGACCTGGAGGAAATACTGAACTGTCACAAATTTAAACCCAGAGCCTGGAAGAAATACTGAACTGTCACAAATTTAAACACAAGGCCTGGAGGAAATACTGAACGGTCACAAATTTAAACACAAGGCCTGGAGGAAATCCTGAACTGTCACAAATTTAAACACAAGGCCTGGAGGAAATACTGAACGGTCACAAATTTAAACACAAGGCCTGGAGGAACTACTGAACGGTCACAAATTTAAACACAAGGCCTGGAGGGAATACTGAACTGTCACAAATTTAAACACAGGGCCTGCAGGAACTACTGAATGGTCACAAATTTAAACACAAGGCCTGGAGGGAATACTGAACTGTCACAAATTTAAACACAGGGCCTGGAGGAACTACTGAACAGTCACAAATTTAAACACAAGGCCTGGAGGGAATACTGAACTGTCACAAATTTAAACACAGGGCCTGGAGGAACTACTGAACTGTCACAAATTTAAACACAGGGCCTGGAGGAAATACTGAACTGTCACAAATTTAAACACAGGGCCTGGAGGAAATACTGAACTGTCACAAATTTAAACACAAGGCCTGGAGGGAATACTGAACTGTCACAAATTTAAACACAAGGCCTGGAGGAAATACTGAACTCTCACAAATTTAAACACAAGGCCTGGAGGGAATACTGAACTGTCACAAATTTAAACATAAGGCCTGGAGGAAATACTGAACTCTCACAAATTTAAACATAAGGCCTGGAGGAAATACTGAACTGTCACAAATTTAAACACAAGGTCTGGAGGAAATACTGGTCTGTCACAGCTTTAAACACAAGGCCTGGAGGAAATACTGAACTGTCACAAATTTAAACACAGGGCCTGGAGGAAATCCTGAACTGTCACAAATTTAAACACAAGGCCTGGAGGAAATACTGAACTGTCACAAATTTAAACACAAGGCCTGGAGGAAATACTGAACTGTTACAAATTTAAACACAAGGTCTGGAGGAAATACTGGTCTGTCACAGCTTTAAACACAGGGCCTGGAGGAAATCCTGAACAGTCACAAATTTAAACACAAGGCCTGGAGGAAATACTGAACTGTCACAAATTTAAACACAAGGCCTGGAGGAAATACTGAACTGTCACAAATTTAAACACAAGGCCTGGAGGAAATACTGAACTGTCACAAATTTAAACACAAGGCCTGGAGGAAATACTGAACTCTCACAAATTTAAACACAAGGCCTGGAGGGAATACTGAGCTATCAGAAATTTAAACACAAGGCCTGGAGGAAATACTGAACTGTCACAAATTTAAACAAAAGGCCTGGAGGAAATACTGAACTCTCACAAATTTAAACACAAGGCCTGGAGGAAATACTGAACTGTCACAAATTTAAACACAAGGCCTGGAGGAAATACTGAACTCTCACAAATTTAAACACAGGGCCTGTAGTAAATACTGTACTGTCACAAATTTAAACACAGGGCCTGGAGGAAATACTGAACTGTCACAAATTTAAACACAGGGCCTGGAGGAAATACTGAACTGTCACAAATTTAAACACAGGGCCTGGAGGAAATACTGAACTGTCACAAATTTAAACACAAGGCCTGGAGGAAATACTGAACTGTCTCAAATTTAAACACAGGGCCTGGAGGAAATACTGAACTGTCACAGATTTAAACACAAGGCCTGGAGGGAATACTGAACTGTCACAAATTTAAACACAGGGCCTGGAGGAAATACTGAACTGTCACAGATTTAAACACAAGGCCTGGAGGGAATACTGAACTGTCACAACTTTAAACACAAGGCATGGAGGAAATACTGAACTGTCACAAATTTAAACACAGGGCCTGGAGGAAATACTGAACTGTCACAAATTTAAACACAAGGCCTGGAGGAAATACTGAACTGTCACAAATTTAAACACAGGGCCTGGAGGAAATACTGAACTGTCACAAATTTAAACACAAGGCCTGGAGGGAATACTGAACTGTCACAAATTTAAACACAGGGTCTGGAGGAAATACTGAACTGTCACAAATTTAAACACAGGGCCTGGAGTAAATACTGAACTGTCACAAATTTAAACACAAGGCCTGGAGGAAATACTGAACTGTCACAAATTTAAACACAAGGCCTGGAGGAAATACTGAACTGTCACAAATTTAAACACAAGGCCTGGAGGAAATACTGAACTGTCACAAATTTAAACACAAGGCCTGGAGGAAATACTGAACTGTCACAAATTTAAACACAAGGCCTGGAGGAAATACTGAACTGTCACAAATTTAAACACAAGGCCTGGAGGAAATACTGAACTGTCACAAATTTAAACACAAGGCCTGGAGGAAATACTGAACTCTCACAAATTTAAACACAGGGCCTGGAGGAAATACTGAACTGTCACAAATTTAAACACAGGGCCTGGAGGAAATACTGAACTGTCACAAATTTAAACACAAGGCCTGGAGGGAAATACTGAACTGTCACAAATTTAAACTCAGGGTCTGGAGGAAATACTGAACTGTCACAAATTTAAACACAGGGCCTGGAGTAAATACTGAACTGTCACAAATTTAAACACAAGGCCTGGAGGAAATACTGAACTGTCTCAAATTTAAACACAGGGCCTGGAGGAAATACTGAACTGTCACAAATTTAAACACAAGGCCTGGAGGAAATACTGAACTGTCACAAATTTAAACACAGGGGCCTGGAGGAAATACTGAACTGTCACAAATTTAAACACAGGGCCTGGAGGAAATACTGAACTGTCACAAATTTAAACACAGGGCCTGGAGGAAATACTGAACTGTCACAAATTTAAACACAGGGGCCTGGAGGAAATACTGAACTGTCACAAATTTAAACACAAGGCCTGGAGGAAATACTGAACAGTCACAAATTTAAACACAAGGCCTGGAGGAAATACTGAACTGTCACAAATTTAAACACAGGGCCTGGAGGAAATACTGAACTGTCACAAATTTAAACACAAGGCCTGGAGGAAATACTGAACTGTCATACATTTAAACACAAGGCCTGGAGGAACTACTGAACTGTTACAAATTTAAACACAAGGCCTGGAGGAAATACTGAACTGTGACAAATTTAAACACAAGGCCTGGAGGAAATACTGGTCTGTCACAAATTTAAACACAAGGCCTGGAGGAAATACTGAACTGTCACAAATTTAAACACAAGGCCTGGAGGAAATACTGAACTGTCACAAATTTAAACACAAGGCCTGGAGGAAATACTGAACTGTCACAAATTTAAACACAGGGCCTGGAGGAAATACTGAACTGTCACAAATTTAAACACAAGGCCTGGAGGAAATACTGAACTGTCACAAATTTAAACACAAGGCCTGGAGGAAATACTGAACTGTCACAAATTTAAACACAGGGCCTGGAGGAAATACTGAACTGTCACAAATTTAAACACAAGGCCTGGAGGGAAATACTGAACTGTCACAAATTTAAACACAAGGCCTGGAGGAAATACTGAACTGTCATACATTTAAACACAAGACCTGGAGGAACTACTGAACTGTTACAAATTTAAACACAGGGCCTGGAGGAAATACTGAACTGTCACAAATTTAAACACAAGGCCTGGAGGAAATACTGAACTGTCACAAATTTAAACACAAGGCCTGGAGGAAATACTGAACTGTGACAAATTTAAACACAAGGCCTGGAGGGAATACTGAACTGTCACAAATTTAAACACAAGGCCTGGAGGGAATACTGAACTGCCACAAATTTAAACACAAGGCCTGGAGGAAATACTGAACTGTCACAAATTTAAACACAAGGCCTGGAGGAAATACTGAACTGTCACAAATTTAAACACAAGGCCTGGAGGGAATACTGAACTGTCACAAATTTAAACACAAGGCCTGGAGGAAATACTGAACTGTCACAAATTTAAACACAGGGCCTGGAGGAAATGCTGAACTGTTACAAATTTAAACACAGGGCCTGGAGGAAATACTGTACTGTCACAAATTTAAACACAGGGCCTGGAGGAAATACTGAACTGTCACAAATTTAAACACAGGGCCTGGAGGAACTACTGAACGGTCACAAATTTAAACACAAGGCCTGGAGGGAATACTGAACTGTCACAAATTTAAACACAAGGCCTGGAGGAAATACTGAACTGTCACAAATTTAAACACAGGGCCTGGAGGAAATACTGAACTGTTACAAATTTAAACACAGGGCCTGGAGGAAATACTGAACTGTCACAAATATAAACACAGGGCCTGGGGGAAAGACTGAACTGACACAAATTTAAACACAAGGCCTGGAGTAAATACTGTACTGTCACAAATTTAAACACAGGGCCTGGAGGAAATACTGAACTGTCACAAATTTAAACACAAGGCCTGGAGGAAATACTGTACTGTCACAAATTTAAACACAGGGCCTGGAGGAAATACTGAACTGTCACAAATTTAAACACAAGGCCTGGAGTAAATACTGTACTGTCACAAATTTAAACACAGGGCCTGGAGGAAATACTGAACTGTCACAAATTTAAACACAAGGCCTGGAGGAAATACTGAACTGTCACAAATTTAAACACAGGGCCTGGAGGAAATACTGAACTGTTACAAATTTAAACACAGGGCCTGGAGGGAATACTGAACTGTCACAAATTAAAACACAAGGTCTGGAGGAAATACTGAACTGTCACAAATTTAAACGCAAGGTCTGGAGGAAATACTGAACTGTCACAAATTTAAACACAGGGCCTGGAGGAAATACTGAACTGTCACAAATTTAAACACAAGGCCTGGAGGAAATACTGAACTGTCACAAATTTAAACACAAGGCCTGGAGGAAATACTGAACTGTCACAAATTTAAACACAGGGCCTGGAGGAAATACTGAACTGTCACAAATTTAAACACTGGGCCTGGAGGAAATACTGAACTGTCACAAATTTAAACACAGGGTCTGGAGGAAATACTGAACTGTCACAAATTTAAACACAAGGCCTGGAGGAAATACTGAACTGTCACAAATTTAAACACAAGGCCTGGAGGAAATACTGAACTGTCACAAATTTAAACACAAGGCCTGGAGGAAATCCTGAACTGTCACAAATTTAAACACAAGGCCTGGAGGAAATACTGAACTGTCACAAATTTAAACACAAGGCCTGGAGGAAATCCTGAACTGTCACAAATTTAAACACAGGGCCTGGAGGAAATACTGAACTGTCACAAATTTAAACACAAGGCCTGGAGGAAATCCTGAACTGTCACAAATTTAAACACAAGGCCTGGAGGAAATACTGAACGGTCACAAATTTAAACACAAGGCCTGGAGGAACTACTGAACGGTCACAAATTTAAACACAAGGCCTGGAGGAAATACTGAACTGTCACAAATTTAAATACAGGGCCTGGAGGAACTACTGAACGGTCACAAATTTAAACACAAGGCCTGGAGGGAATACTGAACTGTCACAAATTTAAACACAAGGCCTGGAGGAAATACTGAACTGTCACAAATTTAAACACAGGGCCTGGAGGAAATACTGAACTGTTACAAATTTAAACACAGGGCCTGGAGGAAATACTGAACTGTCACAAATATAAACACAGGGCCTGGGGGAAAGACTGAACTGTCACAAATTTAAACACAAGGCCTGGAGTAAATACTGTACTGTCACAAATTTAAACACAGGGCCTGGAGGAAATACTGAACTGTCACAAATTTAAACACAAGGCCTGGAGGAAATACTGTACTGTCACAAATTTAAACACAGGGCCTGGAGGAAATACTGAACTGTCACAAATTTAAACACAAGGCCTGGAGTAAATACTGTACTGTCACAAATTTAAACACAGGGCCTGGAGGAAATACTGAACTGTCACAAATTTAAACACAAGGCCTGGAGGAAATACTGAACTGTCACAAATTTAAACACAGGGCCTGGAGGAAATACTGAACTGTTACAAATTTAAACACAGGGCCTGGAGGGAATACTGAACTGTCACAAATTAAAACACAAGGTCTGGAGGAAATACTGAACTGTCACAAATTTAAACGCAAGGTCTGGAGGAAATACTGAACTGTCACAAATTTAAACACAGGGCCTGGAGGAAATACTGAACTGTCACAAATTTAAACACAGGGTCTGGAGGAAATACTGAACTGTCACAAATTTTAACACAGGGCCTGGAGGAAATACTGAACTATCACAAATTTAAACACAAGGTCTGGAGGAAATACTGAACTGTCACAAATTTAAACACAGGGCCTGGAGGAAATACTGAACTGTCACAAATTTAAACACAGGGTCTGGAGGAAATACTGAACTGTCACAAATTTAAACACAAGGCCTGGAGGAAATACTGAACTGTCACAAATTTAAACACAAGGCCTGGAGGAAATACTGAACTGTCACAAATTTAAACACAAGGCCTGGAGGAAATCCTGAACTGTCACAAATTTAAACACAAGGCCTGGAGGAAATACTGAACTGTCACAAATTTAAACACAAGGCCTGGAGGAAATCCTGAACTGTCACAAATTTAAACACAGGGCCTGGAGGAAATACTGAACTGTCACAAATTTAAACACAAGGCCTGGAGGAAATCCTGAACTGTCACAAATTTAAACACAAGGCCTGGAGGAAATACTGAACGGTCACAAATTTAAACACAAGGCCTGGAGGAACTACTGAACGGTCACAAATTTAAACACAAGGCCTGGAGGGAATACTGAACTGTCACAAATTTAAACACAGGGCCTGGAGGAACTACTGAACGGTCACAAATTTAAACACAAGGCCTGGAGGGAATACTGAACTGTCACAAATTTAAACACAGGGCCTGGAGGAAATACTGAACTCTCACAAATTTAAACACAAGGCCTGGAAGAAATACTGAACTGTCACAAATTTAAACACAGGGCCTAGAGGAAATACTGAACTGTTACAAATTTAAACACAGGGCCTGGGGGAAATACTGAACTGTCACAAATTTAAACACAGGGCCTAGAGGAAATACTGAACTGTTACAAATTTAAACACAGGGCCTGGGGGAAATACTGAACTGTCACAAATTTAAACACAGGGCCTGGAGGAAATACTGTACTGTCACAAATTTAAACGCAGGGCCTGGAGGAAATACTGAACTGTCACAAATTTAAACACAGGGCCTGGAAGAAATACTGAACTGTCACAAATTTAAACACAGGGCCGGGAGGAACTACTGAATGGTCACAAATTTAAACACAGGGCCTGGAAGAAATACTGAACTGTCACAAATTTAAACACAGGGCCTGCAGGAAATACTGTACTGTCACAAATTTAAACACAGGGCCTGGAGGAAATACTGAACTGTCAAAATTTAAACACAGGGCCTGGAAGAAATACTGAACTGTCACAAATTTAAACACAAGGCCTGGAGGAACTACTGAACAGTCACAAATTTAAACACAAGGCCTGGAGGGAATACTGAACGGTCACAAATTTAAACACAGGGCCGGGAGGAACTACTGAATGGTCACAAATTTAAACACAAGGCCTGGAGGGAATACTGAACTGTCACAAATTTAAACACAGGGCCTGGAGGAACTACTGAACTGTCACAAATTTAAACACAGGGCCTGGAGGAACTACTGAACTGTCACAAATTTAAACACAAGGCCTGGAAGAAATACTGAACTGTCACAAATTTAAACACAGGGCCGGGAGGAACTACTGAATGGTCACAAATTTAAACACAGGGCCTGGAAGAAATACTGAACTGTCACAAATTTAAACACAGGGCCTGGAGGAAATACTGTACTGTCACAAATTTAAACACAGGGCCTGGAGGAAATACTGAACTGTCACAAATTTAAACACAGGGGCCGGAGGAACTACTGAACTGTCACAAATTTAAACACAAGGCCTGGAGGAACTACTGAACAGTCACAAATTTAAACACAAGGCCTGGAGGGAATACTGAACGGTCACAAATTTAAACACAGGGCCGGGAGGAACTACTGAATGGTCACAAATTTAAACACAAGGCCTGGAGGGAATACTGAACTGTCACAAATTTAAACACAGGGCCTGGAGGAACTACTGAACTGTCACAAATTTAAACACAGGGCCTGGAGGAACTACTGAACTGTCACAAATTTAAACACAAGGCCTGGAGGAAATACTGAACTGTCACAAATTTAAACACAGGGCCTGGAGGGAATACTGAACTGTCACAAATTTAAACACAAGGCCTGGAGGAAATACTGAACTCTCACAAATTTAAACACAAGGCCTGGAGGGAATACTGAACTGTCACAAATTTAAACACAAGGCCTGGAGGAAATACTGAACTCTCACAAATTTAAACACAAGGCCTGGAGGGAATACTGAACTGTCACAAATTTAAACACAAGGCCTGGAGGAAATACTGAACTGTCACAAATTTAAACACAGGGCCTGGAGGGAATACTGAACTGTCACAAATTTAAACACAGTGCCTGGAGGGAATACTGAACTGTCACAAATTTAAACACAAGGCCTGGAGGAAATACTGAACTCTCACAAATTTAAACACAAGGCCTGGAGGGAATACTGAACTGTCACAAATTTAAACACAGGGCCTGGAGGAAATACTGAACTGTCACAAATTTAAACACAAGGCCTGGAGGAAATACTGAACTGTCACAAATTTAAACACAAGGCCTGGAGGAAATACTGAACTGTCACAAATTTAAACACAAGGCCTGGAGGAAATACTGAACTGTCACAAATTTAAACACAGGGCCTGGAGGAAATACTGAACTGTCACAAATTTAAACACAAGGCCTGGAGGAAATACTGAACTGTCACAAATTTAAACACAAGGCCTGGAGGAAATACTGAACTCTCACAAATTTAAACACAAGGCCTGGAGGGAATACTGAACTGTCACAAATTTAAACACAGGGCCTGGAGGAAATACTGAACTGTCACAAATTTAAACACAAGGCCTGGAGGAAATACTGAACTGTCACAAATTTAAACACAGGGCCTGGAGGAAATACTGAACTGTCACAAATTTAAACACAAGGCCTGGAGGAAATACTGAACTGTCACAAATTTAAACACAGGGCCTGGAGGAAATACTGAACTGTCACAAATTTAAACACAGGGCCTGGAGGAAATACTGAACTGTTACAAATTTAAACACAGGGCCTGGAGGGAATACTGAACTGTCACAAATTAAAACACAAGGTCTGGAGGAAATACTGAACTGTCACAAATTTAAACACAAGGCCTGGAGGAAATACTGAACTGTCACAAATTTAAACACAGGGCCTGGAGGAAATACTGAACTGTCACAAATTTAAACACAAGGCCTGGAGGTAATACTGAACTGTCACAAATTTTAACACAGGGCCTGGAGGAAATACTGAACTGTCACAAATTTAAACACAGGGACTGGAGGAAATACTGAACTGTCACAAATTTAAACACAAGGCCTGGAGGAAATACTGAACTGTCACAAATTTAAACACAAGGCCTGGAGGAAATACTGAACTGTCACAAATTTAAACACAGGGCCTGGAGGAAATACTGAACTGTCACAAATTTAAACACAAGGCCTGGAGGAAATACTGAACTGTCACAAATTTAAACACAGGGCCTGGAGGAAATACTGAACTGTCACAAATTTAAACACAAGGCCTGGAGGAAATACTGAACTGTCACAAATTTAAACACAGGGTCTGGAGGAAATACTGAACTGTCACAGCTTTAAACACAGGGCCTGGAGGAAATACTGAACTGTCACAAATTTAAACACAGGGCCTGGAGGAAATACTGAACTGTCACAAATTTAAACACAAGGCCTGGAGGTAATACTGAACTGTCACAAATTTTAACACAGGGCCTGGAGGAAATACTGAACTGTCACAAATTTAAACACAGGGACTGGAGGGAAATACTGAACTGTCACAAATTTAAACACAAGGCCTGGAGGTAATACTGAACTGTCACAAATTTAAACACAGGGACTGGAGGGAAATACTGAACTGTCACAAATTTAAACACAAGGCCTGGAGGTAATACTGAACTGTCACAAATTTAAACACAGGGACTGGAGGGAAATACTGAACTGTCACAAATTTAAACACAAGGCCTGGAGGAAATACTGAACTGTCACAAATTTAAACACAGGGACTGGAGGGAATACTGAACTGTCACAAATTTAAACACAAGGCCTGGAGGAAATACTGAACTGTCACAAATTTAAACACAGGGCCTGGAGGAAATACTGAACTGTCACAAATTTAAACACAAGGCCTGGAGGAAATACTGAACTGTCACAAATTTAAACACAAGGCCTGGAGGAAATACTGAACTGTCACAAATTTAAACACAGGGCCTGGAGGAAATACTGAACTGTCACAAATTTAAACACAAGGCCTGGAGGAAATACTGAACTGTCACAAATTTAAACACAGGGCCTGGAGGAAATACTGAACTGTCACAAATTTAAACACAAGGCCTGGAGGAAATACTGAACTGTCACAAATTTAAACACAGGGCCTGGAGGAAATACTGAACTGTTACAAATTTAAACACAGGGCCTGGAGGGAATACTGAACTGTCACAAATTTAAGCACAGGGCCTGGAGGAAATACTGAACTGTTACAAATTTAAACACAGGGCCTGGAGGGAATACTGAACTGTCACAAATTTAAACACAGGGCCTGGAGGAAATACTGAACTGTCACAAATTTAAACACAGGGCCTGGAGGAAATACTGAACTGTCACAAATTTAAACACAGGGCCTGGAGGAAATACTGAACTGTTACAAATTTAAACACAGGGCCTGGAGGGAATACTGAACTGTCACAAATTAAAACACAGGGCCTGGAGGAAATACTGAACTGTTACAAATTTAAACACAGGGCCTGGAGGAAATACTGAACTGTCACAAATTTAAACACAAGGCCTGGAGGAAATACTGAACTGTCACAAATTTAAACACAGGGCCTGGAGGAAATACTGAACTGTTACAAATTTAAACACAGGGCCCGGAGGGAATACTGAACTGTCACAAATTAAAACACAAGGTCTGGAGGAAATACTGAACTGTCACAAATTTAAACACAAGGCCTGGAGGAAATACTGAACTGTCACAAATTTAAACACAAGGCCTGGAGGAAATACTGAACTGTCACAAATTTAAACACAGGGCCTGGAGGAAATACTGAACTGTTACAAATTTAAACACAGGGCCTGGAGGGAATACTGAACTGTCACAAATTAAAACACAAGGTCTGGAGGAAATACTGAACTGTCACAAATTTAAACACAAGGCCTGGAGGAAATACTGAACTGTCACAAATTTAAACACAGGGCCTGGAGGAAATACTGAACTGTCACAAATTTAAACACAAGGCCTGGAGGTAATACTGAACTGTCACAAATTTTAACACAGGGCCTGGAGGAAATACTGAACTGTCACAAATTTAAACACAGGGTCTGGAGGAAATACTGAACTGTCACAAATTTTAACACAGGGCCTGGAGGAAATACTGAACTGTCACAAATTTAAACACAAGGTCTGGAGGAAATACTGAACTGTCACAAATTTAAACACAAGGTCTGGAGGAAATACTGAACTGTCACAAATTTAAACACAGGGCCTGGAGGAAATACTGAACTGTCACAAATTTAAACACAGGGTCTGGAGGAAATACTGAACTGTCACAAATTTAAACACAAGGCCTGGAGGAAATACTGAACTGTCACAAATTTAAACACAAGGCCTGGAGGAAATACTGAACTGTCACAAATTTAAACACAAGGCCTGGAGGAAATCCTGAACTGTCACAAATTTAAACACAAGGCCTGGAGGAAATACTGAACTGTCACAAATTTAAACACAAGGCCTGGAGGAAATCCTGAACTGTCACAAATTTAAACACAGGGCCTGGAGGAAATACTGAACTGTCACAAATTTAAACAAAAGGCCTGGAGGAAATCCTGAACTGTCACAAATTTAAACACAAGGCCTGGAGGAAATACTGAACGGTCACAAATTTAAACACAAGGCCTGGAGGAACTACTGAACGGTCACAAATTTAAACACAAGGCCTGGAGGGAATACTGAACTGTCACAAATTTAAACACAGGGCCTGGAGGAAATACTGAACTCTCACAAATTTAAACACAAGGCCTGGAGGGAATACTGAACTGTCACAAATTTAAACACAAGGCCTGGAAGAAATACTGAACTGTCACAAATTTAAACACAGGGCCTAGAGGAAATACTGAACTGTTACAAATTTAAACACAGGGCCTGGGGGAAATACTGAACTGTCACAAATTTAAACACAGGGCCTAGAGGAAATACTGAACTGTTACAAATTTAAACACAGGGCCTGGGGGAAATACTGAACTGTCACAAATTTAAACACAGGGCCTGGAGGAAATACTGTACTGTCACAAATTTAAACGCAGGGCCTGGAGGAAATACTGAACTGTCACAAATTTAAACACAGGGCCTGGAAGAAATACTGAACTGTCACAAATTTAAACACAGGGCCGGGAGGAACTACTGAATGGTCACAAATTTAAACACAGGGCCTGGAAGAAATACTGAACTGTCACAAATTTAAACACAGGGCCTGGAGGAAATACTGTACTGTCACAAATTTAAACACAGGGCCTGGAGGAAATACTGAACTGTCACAAATTTAAACACAGGGCCTGGAAGAAATACTGAACTGTCACAAATTTAAACACAAGGCCTGGAGGAACTACTGAACAGTCACAAATTTAAACACAAGGCCTGGAGGGAATACTGAACGGTCACAAATTTAAACACAGGGCCGGGAGGAACTACTGAACTGTCACAAATTTAAACACAAGGCCTGGAGGAAATACTGAACTGTCACAAATTTAAACACAGGGCCTGGAGGAACTACTGAACTGTCACAAATTTAAACACAGGGCCTGGAGGAACTACTGAACTGTCACAAATTTAAACACAGGGCCTGGAGGAAATACTGAACTGTCACAAATTTAAACACAGGGCCTGGAGGAAATACTGAACTGTCACAAATTTAAACACAGGGCCTGGAGGAACTACTGAACTGTCACAAATTTAAACACAGGGCCTGGAGGAACTACTGAACTGTCACAAATTTAAACACAGGGCCTGGAGGAAATACTGAACTGTCACAAATTTAAACACAAGGCCTGGAGGAAATACTGAACTGTCACAAATTTAAACACAGGGCCTGGAGGAAATACTGAACTGTCACAAATTTAAACACAAGGCCTGGAGGAAATACTGAACTCTCACAAATTTAAACACAAGGCCTGGAGGAAATACTGAACTGTCACAAATTTAAACACAAGGCCTGGAGGAAATACTGAACTGTCACAAATTTAAACACAAGGCCTGGAGGAAATACTGAACTGTCACAAATTTAAACACAGGGCCTGGAGGAAATACTGAACTGTCACAAATTTAAACACAGGGCCTGGAAGAAATACTGAACTGTCACAAATTTAAACACAAGGCCTGGAGGAACTACTGAACAGTCACAAATTTAAACACAAGGCCTGGAGGGAATACTGAACTGTCACAAATTTAAACACAAGGCCTGGAGGAAATACTGAACGGTCACAAATTTAAACACAGGGCCGGGAGGAACTACTGAATGGTCACAAATTTAAACACAAGGCCTGGAGGGAATACTGAACTGTCACAAATTTAAACACAGGGCCTGGAGGAACTACTGAACTGTCACAAATTTAAACACAGGGCCTGGAGGAAATACTGAACTGTCACAAATTTAAACACAAGGCCTGGAGGAAATACTGAACTGTCACAAATTTAAACACAGGGCCTGGAGGAAATACTGAACTGTCACAAATTTAAACACAAGGCCTGGAGGAAATACTGAACTGTCACAAATTTAAACACAAGGCCTGGAGGAAATACTGAACTGTCACAAATTTAAACACAAGGCCTGGAGGAAATACTGAACTGTCACAAATTTAAACACAAGGCCTGGAGGAAATACTGAACTGTCACAAATTTAAACACAAGGTCTGGAGGAAATACTGAACTGTCACAAATTTAAACACAAGGCCTGGAGGAAATACTGAACTGTCACAAATTTAAACACAGGGTCTGGAGGAAATGCTGAACTGTCACAAATTTAAACACAGGGCCTGGAGGAAATACTGAACTGTCACAAATTTAAACACAAGGCCTGGAGGAAATACTGAACTGTCACAAATTTAAACACAGGGCCTGGAGGAAATACTGAACTGTCACAAATTTTAACACAGGGCCTGGAGGAAATACTGAACTGTCACAAATTTAAACACAAGGTCTGGAGGAAATACTGAACTGTCACAAATTTAAACACAAGGTCTGGAGGAAATACTGAACTGTCACAAATTTAAACACAGGGCCTGGAGGAAATACTGAACTGTCACAAATTTAAACACAGGGTCTGGAGGAAATACTGAACTGTCACAAATTTAAACACAAGGCCTGGAGGAAATACTGAACTGTCACAAATTTAAACACAAGGCCTGGAGGAAATACTGAACTGTCACAAATTTAAACACAAGGCCTGGAGGAAATCCTGAACTGTCACAAATTTAAACACAAGGCCTGGAGGAAATCCTGAACTGTCACAAATTTAAACACAGGGCCTGGAGGAAATACTGAACTGTCACAAATTTAAACACAAGGCCTGGAGGGAATACTGAACTGTCACAAATTTAAACACAAGGCCTGGAGGAAATACTGAACTGTCACAAATTTAAACACAGGGCCTGGAGGAAATACTGAACTGTCACAAATTTAAACACAAGGCCTGGAGGAAATCCTGAACTGTCACAAATTTAAACACAAGGCCTGGAGGAAATACTGAACGGTCACAAATTTAAACACAAGGCCTGGAGGAACTACTGAACGGTCACAAATTTAAACACAAGGCCTGGAGGGAATACTGAACTGTCACAAATTTAAACACAGGGCCTGGAGGAACTACTGAACGGTCACAAATTTAAACACAAGGCCTGGAGGGAATACTGAACTGTCACAAATTTAAACACAGGGCCTGGAGGAAATACTGAACTCTCACAAATTTAAACACAAGGCCTGGAGGGAATACTGAACTGTCACAAATTTAAACACAAGGCCTGGAAGAAGTACTGAACTGTCACAAATTTAAACACAGGGCCTAGAGGAAATACTGAACTGTTACAAATTTAAACACAGGGCCTGGGGGAAATACTGAACTGTCACAAATTTAAACACAGGGCCTAGAGGAAATACTGAACTGTTACAAATTTAAACACAGGGCCTGGGGGAAATACTGAACTGTCACAAATTTAAACACAGGGCCTGGAGGAAATACTGTACTGTCACAAATTTAAACGCAGGGCCTGGAGGAAATACTGAACTGTCACAAATTTAAACACAGGGCCTGGAAGAGATACTGAACTGTCACAAATTTAAACACAGGGCCGGGAGGAACTACTGAATGGTCACAAATTTAAACACAAGGCCTGGAAGAAATACTGAACTGTCACAAATTTAAACACAGGGCCTGGAGGAAATACTGTACTGTCACAAATTTAAACACAGGGCCTGGAGGAAATACTGAACTGTCAAAATTTAAACACAGGGCCTGGAAGAAATACTGAACTGTCACAAATTTAAACACAAGGCCTGGAGGAACTACTGAACAGTCACAAATTTAAACACAAGGCCTGGAGGGAATACTGAACGGTCACAAATTTAAACACAGGGCCGGGAGGAACTACTGAATGGTCACAAATTTAAACACAAGGCCTGGAGGGAATACTGAACTGTCACAAATTTAAACACAGGGCCAGGAGGAACTACTGAACTGTCACAAATTTAAACACAGGGCCTGGAGGGAATACTGAACTGTCACAAATTTAAACACAAGGCCTGGAGGAAATACTGAACTGTCACAAATTTAAACACAAGGCCTGGAGGAAATACTGAACTGTCACAAATTTAAACACAGGGCCTGGAGGGAATACTGAACTGTCACAAATTTAAACACAAGGCCTGGAGGAAATACTGAACTGTCACAAATTTAAACACAGGGCCTGGAGGGAATACTGAACTCTCACAAATTTAAACACAAGGCCTGGAGGAAATACTGAACTCTCACAAATTTAAACACAAGGCCTGGAGGGAATACTGAACTGTCACAAATTTAAACACAAGGCCTGGAGGAAATACTGAACTGTCACAAATTTAAACACAAGGCCTGGAGGGAATACTGAACTGTCACAAATTTAAACACAAGGCCTGGAGGAAATACTGAACTCTGACAAATTTAAACACAAGGCCTGGAGGGAATACTGAACTGTCACAAATTTAAACACAAGGCCTGGAGGAAATACTGAACTGTCACAAATTTAAACACAAGGCCTGGAGGAAATACTGAACTGTCACAAATTTAAACACAAGGCCTGGAGGAAATACTGAACTGTCACAAATTTAAACACAAGGCCTGGAGGAAATACTGAACTGTCACAAATTTAAACACAAGGCCTGGAGGGAATACTGAACTGTCACAAATTTAAACACAGTGCCTGGAGGGAATACTGAACTGTCACAAATTTAAACACAAGGCCTGGAGGGAATACTGAACTGTCACAAATTTAAACACAAGGCCTGGAGGAAATACTGAACTCTCACAAATTTAAACACAAGGCCTGGAGGGAATACTGAACTGTCACAAATTTAAACACAAGGCCTGGAGGAAATACTGAACTGTCACAAATTTAAACACAGGGCCTGGAGGGAATACTGAACTGTCACAAATTTAAACACTGTGTCTGGAGGAAATACTGAACTGGCACAAATTTAAACACAAGGCCTGGAGGCAATACTGAACTGTCACAAATTTAAACACAAGGCCTGGAGGAAATACTGAACTGTCACAAATTTAAACACAGGGTCTGGAGGAAATACTGAACTGTCACAAATTTAAACACAAGGCCTGGAGGAAATACTGAACTGTCACAAATTTAAACACAAGGCCTGGAGGAAATACTGGTCTGTCACAGCTTTAAACACAGGGCCTGGAGGAGATCCTGAACTGTCACAAATTTAAACACAAGGCCTGGAGGAAATACTGAACTGTTACAAATTTAAACACAAGGCCTGGAGGAAATACTGAACTGTCACAAATTCAAACACAGGGCCTGGAGGAAATACTGAACTGTCAGAAATTTAAACACAAGGCCTGGAGGAAATACTGAACTGCCACAAATTTAAACACAGGGCCTGGAGGAAATACTGAACTGTCACAAATTTAAACACAAGGCCTGGAGGAAATACTGAACTGTCACAAATTTAAACACAGGGCCTGGAGGAAATACTGAACTGTCACAAATTTAAACACAGGGCCTAGAGGAAATACTGAACTGTCACAAATTTAAACACAAGGCCTGGAGGAAATACTGAACTGTCACAAATTTAAACACAAGGCCTGGAGGAAATACTGAACTGTCACAAATTTAAACACAAGGCCTGGAGGAAATACTGAACTGTCACAAATTTAAACACAAGGCCTGGAGGAAATACTGAACTGTCACAAATTTAAACACAAGGCCTGGAGGAAATACTGAACTGTCACAAATTTAAACACAAGGCCTGGAGGAAATACTGAACTGTCACAAATTTAAACACAAGGCCTGGAGGAAATACTGAACTGTCACAAATTTAAACACAAGGCCTGGAGTAAATACTGAACTGTCACAAATTTAAACACAAGTCTTGGAGGAAATACTGAACTGTCACAAATTTAAACACAGGGTCTGGAGGAAATACTGAACTGTCACAAATTTAAACACAGGTCCTGGAGGAAATACTGAACTGTCACAAATTTAAACACAGGTCCTGGAGGAAATACTGAACTGTCACAAATTTAAACACAAGGCCTGGAGGAAATACTGAACTGTCACAAATTTAAACACAAGGCCTGGAGGAAATACTGAACTGTCACAAAATTAAACACAAGGCCTGGAGGAAATACTGAACTGTCACAAATTTAAACACAGGGTCTGGAGGAAATACTGAACTGTCACAAATTTAAACACAGGTCCTGGAGGAAATACTGAACTGTCACAAATTTAAACACAAGGCCTGGAGGAAATACTGAACTGTCACAAATTTAAACACAAGGCCTGGAGGAAATACTGAACTGTCACAAATTTAAACACAGGGTCTGGAGGAAATACTGAACTGTCACAAATTTAAACACAGGTCCTGGAGGAAATACTGAACTGTCACAAATTTAAACACAGGTCCTGGAGGAAATACTGAACTGTCACAAATTTAAACACAAGGCCTGGAGGAAATACTGAACTGTCACAAATTTAAACACAAGGCCTGGAGTAAATACTGAACTGTCACAAAATTAAACACAAGGCCTGGAGGAAATACTGAACTGTCACAAATTTAAACACAAGGCCTGGAGTAAATACTGAACTGTCACAAATTTAAACACAAGGCTTGGAGGAAATACTGAACTGTCACAAATTTAAACACAGGGCCTGGAGGAAATACTGAACTCTCACAAATTTAAACACAAGGCCTGGAGGGAATACTGAACTGTCACAAATTTAAACACAAGGCCTGGAAGAAATACTGAACTGTCACAAATTTAAACACAGGGCCTAGAGGAAATACTGAACTGTTACAAATTTAAACACAGGGCCTGGGGGAAATACTGAACTGTCACAAATTTAAACACAGGGCCTAGAGGAAATACTGAACTGTTACAAATTTAAACACAGGGCCTGGGGGAAATACTGAACTGTCACAAATTTAAACACAGGGCCTGGAGGAAATACTGTACTGTCACAAATTTAAACACAGGGCCTGGAGGAAATACTGAACTGTCACAAATTTAAACACAGGGCCTGGAAGAAATACTGAACTGTCACAAATTTAAATACAGGGCCGGGAGGAACTGCTGAATGGTCACCAATTTAAACACAGGGCCTGGAAGAAATACTGAACTGTCACAAATTTAAACACAGGGCCTGGAGGAAATACTGTACTGTCACAAATTTAAACACAGGGCCTGGAGGAAATACTGAACTGTCACAAATTTAAACACAGGGCCTGGAAGAAATACTGAACTGTCACAAATTTAAACACAAGGCCTGGAGGAACTACTGAACGGTCACAAATTTAAACACAGGGCCTGGAAGAAATACTGAACTGTCACAAATTTAAACACAGGGCCGGGAGGAACTACTGAATGGTCACAAATTTAAACACAAGGCCTGGAGGGAATACTGAACTGTCACAAATTTAAACACAGGGCCTGGAGGGAAATACTGAACTGTCACAAATTTAAACACAAGGCCTGGAGGAAATACTGAACTCTCACAAATTTAAACACAAGGCCTGGAGGGAATACTGAACTGTCACAAATTTAAACACAAGGCCAGGAGGAAATACTGAACTGTCACAAATTTAAACACAAGGCCTGGAGGAAATACTGAACACTCACAAATTTAAACACAAGGCCTGGAGGGAATACAGAACTGTCACAAATTTAAACACAAGGCCTGGAGGAAATACTGAACTGTCACAAATTTAAACACAGGGCCTGGAGGGAATACTGAACTGTCACAAATTTAAACACAGTGCCTGGAGGGAATACTGAACTGTCACAAATTTAAACACAAGGCCTGGAGGAAATACTGAACTCTCACAAATTTAAACACAAGGCCTGGAGGGAATACTGAACTGTCACAAATTTAAACACAAGGCCTGGAGGAAATACTGAACTCTCCCAAATTTAAACACAAGGCCTGGAGGGAATACTGAACTGTCACAAATTTAAACACAAGGCCTGGAGGAAATACTGAACTGTTACAAATTTAAACACAGGGCCTGGAGGAAATACTGAACTGTCACAATTTTAAACACAAGGCCTGGAGGAAATACTGAACTCTCACAAATTTAAACACAAGGCCTGGAGGGAATACTGAACTGTCACAAATTTAAACACAAGGCCTGGAGGAAATACTGAACTGTCACAAATTTAAACACAGGGCCTGGAGGGAATACTGAACTGTCACAAATTTAAACACTGTGTCTGGAGGAAATACTGAACTGTCACAAATTTAAACACAAGGTCTGGAGGAAATACTGAACTGTCACAAATTTAAACACAAGGCCTGGAGGAAATACTGAACTGTCAGAAATTTAAACACAAGGCCTGGAGGAAATACTGAACTGCCACAAATTTAAACACAGGGCCTGGAGGAAATACTGAACTGTCACAAATTTAAACACAAGGCCTGGAGGAAATACTGAACTGTCACAAATTTAAACACAGGGCCTGGAGGAAATACTGAACTGTCACAAATTTAAACACAAGGCCTGGAGGAAATACTGAACTGTCACAAATTTAAACACAAGGCCTGGAGGAAATACTGAACTGTCACAAATTTAAACACAAGGCCTGGAGGAAATACTGAACTGTCACAAATTTAAACACAAGGCCTGGAGGAAATACTGAACTGTCACAAATTTAAACACAAGGCCTGGAGGAAATACTGAACTGTCACAAATTTAAACACAAGGCCTGGAGTAAATACTGAACTGTCACAAATTTAAACACAAGGCCTGGAGGGAATACTGAACTGTCACAAATTTAAACACAGGGTCTGGAGGAAATACTGAACTGTTACAAATTTAAACACAGGTCCTGGAGGAAATACTGAACTGTCACAAATTTAAACACAAGGCCTGGAGGGAATACTGAACTGTCACAAATTTAAACACAGGGTCTGGAGGAAATACTGAACTGTCACAAATTTAAACACAAGTCCTGGAGGAAATACTGAACTGTCACAAATTTAAACACAGGTCCTGGAGGAAATACTGAACTGTCACAAATTTAAACACAAGGCCTGGAGGAAATACTGAACTGTCACAAATTTAAACACAAGGCCTGGAGGAAATACTGAACTGTCACAAATTTAAACACAAGGCCTGGAGTAAATACTGATATTTCACAAAATTAAACACAAGGCCTGGAGGAAATACTGAACTGTCACAAATTTAAACACAAGGCCTGGAGTAAATACTGAACTGTCACAAATTTAAACACAAGGCTTGGAGGAAATACTGAACTGTCACAAATTTAAACACAAGGCTTGGAGGAAATACTGAACTGTCACAAATTTAAACACAAGGCCTAGAGGAAATACTGAACTGTCACAAATTTAAACACAAGGCCTGGAGGGAATACTGAACTGTCACAAAATTAAACACAAGGCCTGGAGGAAATACTGAACTGTCACAAATTTAAACACAAGGCCTGGAGTAAATACTGAACTGTCACAACTTTAAACACAAGGCCTGGAGGAAACACTGAACTGTCACAAATTTAAACACAAGGCCTGGAGTAAATACTGAACTGTCACAAATTTAAACACAAGGCTTGGAGGAAATACTGAACTGTCACAAATTTAAACACAAGGCCTGGAGGAAATACTGAACTGTCACAAATTTAAACACAAGGCCTGGAGGAAATACTGAACTGTCACAAATTTAAACACAGGGCCTAGAGGAAATACTGAACTGTTACAAATTTAAACACAGGGCCTGGGGGAAATACTGAACTGTCACAAATTTAAACACAGGGCCTGGAGGAAATACTGTACTGTCACAAATTTAAACACAGGGCCTGGAGGAAATACTGAACTGTCACAAATTTAAACACAGGGCCTGGAAGAAATACTGAACTGTCACAAATTTAAACACAGGGCCGGGAGGAACTACTGAATGGTCACAAATTTAAACACAGGGCCTGGAAGAAATACTGAACTGTCACAAATTTAAACACAGGGCCTGGAGGAAATACTGAACTGTCACAAATTTAAACACAGGGCCTGGAGGAAATACCGAACTGTCACAAATTTAAACACAGGGCCTGGAAGAAATACTGAACTGTCACAAATTTAAACACAAGGCCTGGAGGAACTACTGAACGGTCACAAATTTAAACACAGGGCCGGGAAGAAATACTGAACTGTCACAAATTTAAACACAGGGCCGGGAGGAACTACTGAATGGTCACAAATTTAAACACAAGGCCTGGAGGGAATACTGAACTGTCACAAATTTAAACACAGGGCCTGGAGGAACTACTGAACTGTCACAAATTTAAACACAGGGCCTGGAGGAACTACTGAACTGTCACAAATTTAAACACAAGGCCTGGAGGAAATACTGAACTGTCACAAATTTAAACACAGGGCCTGGAGGGAAATACTGAACTGTCACAAATTTAAACACAAGGCCTGGAGGAAATACTGAACTCTCACAAATTTAAACACAAGGCCTGGAGGGAATACTGAACTGTCACAAATTTAAACACAAGGCCAGGAGGAAATACTGAACTGTCACAAATTTAAACACAAGGCCTGGAGGAAATACTGAACTCTCACAAATTTAAACACAAGGCCTGGAGGGAATACAGAACTGTCACAAATTTAAACACAAGGCCTGGAGGAAATACTGAACTGTCACAAATTTAAACACAGGGCCTGGAGGGTATACTGAACTGTCACAAATTTAAACACAGTGCCTGGAGGGAATACTGAACTGTCACAAATTTAAACACAAGGCCTGGAGGAAATACTGAACTCTCACAAATTTAAACACAAGGCCTGGAGGGAATACTGAACTGTCACAAATTTAAACACAAGGCCTGGAGGAAATACTGAACTCTCACAAATTTAAACACAAGGCCTGGAGGGAATACTGAACTGTCACAAATATAAACACAAGGCCTGGAGGAAATACTGAACTGTTACAAATTTAAACACAGGGCCTGGAGGAAATACTGAACTGTCACAATTTTAAACACAAGGCCTGGAGGAAATACTGAACTCTCACAAATTTAAACACAAGGCCTGGAGGGAATACTGAACTGTCACAAATTTAAACACAAGGCCTGGAGGAAATACTGAACTGTCACAAATTTAAACACAGGGCCTGGAGGGAATACTGAACTGTCACAAATTTAAACACTGTGTCTGGAGGAAATACTGAACTGTCACAAATTTAAACACAAGGTCTGGAGGAAATACTGAACTGTCACAAATTTAAACACAAGGCCTGGAGGAAATACTGAACTGTCACAAATTTAAACACAGGGCCTGGAGGAAATACTGAACTGTCACAAATTTAAACACAGGGTCTGGAGGAAATACTGAACTGTCACAAATTTAAACACAAGGCCTGGAGGAAATACTGAACTGTCACAAATTTAAACACAAGGCCTGGAGGAAATACTGAACTGTCACAAATTTAAACACAAGGTCTGGAGGAAATACTGAACTGTCACAAATTTAAACACAGGGCCTGGAGGAAATACTGGTCTGTCACAGCTTTAAACACAGGGCCTGGAGGGGATCCTGAACTGTCACAAATTTAAACACAAGGCCTGGAGGAAATACTGAACTGTTACAAATTTAAACACAAGGCCTGGAGGAAATACTGAACTGTCACAAATTCAAACACAGGGCCTGGAGGAAATACTGAACTGTCAGAAATTTAAACCCAAGGCCTGGAGGAAATACTGAACTGCCACAAATTTAAACACAGGGCCTGGAGGAAATACTGAACTGTCACAAATTTAAACACAAGGCCTGGAGGAAAGACTGAACTGTCACAAATTTAAACACAAGGCCTGGAGGAAATACTGAACTGTCACAAATTTAAACACAGGGCCTGGAGGAAATACTGAACTGTCACAAATTTAAACACAGGGTCTGGAGGAAATACTGAACTTTCACAAATTTAAACACAAGGCCTGGAGGAAATACTGAACTGTCACAAATTTAAACACAAGGCCTGGAGGAAATACTGAACTGTCACAAATTTAAACACAGGGCCTGGAGGAAATACTGAACTGTCACAAATTTAAACACAAGGCCTGGAGGAAATACTGAACTGTCACAAATTTAAACACAAGGCCTGGAGTAAATACTGAACTGTCACAAATTTAAACACAAGGCCTGGAGGGAATACTGAACTGTCACAAATTTAAACACAGGGTCTGGAGGAAATACTGAACTGTCACAAATTTAAACACAGGTCCTGGAGGAAATACTGAACTGTCACAAATTTAAACACAAGGCCTGGAGGGAATACTGAACTGTCACAAATTTAAACACAGGGTCTGGAGGAAATACTGAACTGTCACAAATTTAAACACAGGTCCTGGAGGAAATACTGAACTGTCACAAATTTAAACACAGGTCCTGGAGGAAATACTGAACTGTCACAAATTTAAACACAAGGCCTGGAGGAAATACTGAACTGTCACAAATTTAAACACAAGGCCTGGAGGAAATACTGAACTGTCACAAATTTAAACACAAGGCCTGGAGTAAATACTGAACTGTCACAAATTTAAACACAGGGTCTGGAGGAAACACTGAACTGTCACAAATTTAAACACAAGGCCTGGAGTAAATACTGAACTGTCACAAATTTAAACACAAGGCTTGGAGGAAATACTGAACTGTCACAAATTTAAACACAAGGCTTGGAGGAAATACTGAACTGTCACAAATTTAAACACAAGGCCTGGAGGAAATACTGAACTGTCACAAATTTAAACACAAGGCCTGGAGTAAATACTGAACTGTCACAAAATTAAACACAAGGCCTGGAGGAAATACTGAACTGTCACAAATTTAAACACAAGGCCTGGAGTAAATACTGAACTGTCACAACTTTAAACACAAGGCCTGGAGGAAACACTGAACTGTCACAAATTTAAACACAAGGCCTGGAGTAAATACTGAACTGTCACAAATTTAAACACAAGGCTTGGAGGAAATACTGAACTGTCACAAATTTAAACACAAGGCTTGGAGGAAATACTGAACTGTCACAAATTTAAACACAAGGCCTGGAGGAAATACTGAACTGTCACAAATTTAAACACAAGGCCTGGAGTAAATACTGAACTGTCACAAAATTAAACACAAGGCCTGGAGGAAATACTGAACTGTCACAAATTTAAACACAAGGCCTGGAGTAAATACTGAACTGTCACAAATTTAAACACAAGGCTTGGAGGAAATACTGAACTGTCACAAATTTAAACACAAGGCTTGGAGGAAATACTGAACTGTCACAAATTTAAACACAAGGCCTGGAGGAAATACTGAACTGTCACAAATTTAAACACAAGGCCTGGAGTAAATACTGAACTGTCACAAAATTAAACACAAGGCCTGGAGGAAATACTGAACTGTCACAAATTTAAACACAAGGCCTGGAGTAAATACTGAACTGTCACAACTTTAAACACAAGGCCTGGAGGAAACACTGAACTGTCACAAATTTAAACACAAGGCCTGGAGTAAATACTGAACTGTCACAAATTTAAACACAAGGCCTGGAGGAAATACTGAACTGTCACAAATTTAAACACAAGGCCTGGAGGAAATACTGAACTGTTACAAATTTAAACACAAGGCCTGGAGGAAATACTGAACTGTCACAAATTTAAACACAGGGCCTGGAGGAAATACTGAACTGTCACAAATTTAAACACAAGGCCTGGAGGAAATACTGAACTGTTACAAATTTAAACACAAGGCCTGGAGGAAATACTGAACTGTCACAAATTTAAACACAAGGCCTGGAGGAAATACTGAACTGTCACAAATTTAAACACAAGGCCTGGAGGAAATACTGAACTGTCACAAATTTAAACACAAGGCCTGGAGGAAATACTGAACTGTCACAAATTTAAACACAGGGCCTGGAGGAAATACTGAACTGTCACAAATTTAAACACAAGGCCTGGAGGAAATACTGAACTGTCACAAATTTAAACACAAGGCCTGGAGGAAATACTGAACTGTCACAAATTTAAAGACAAGGCCTGGAGGAAATACTGAACTGTCACAAATTTAAACACAAGGCCTGGAGGAAATACTGAACTGTTACAAATTTAAACACAAGGCCTGGAGGAAATACTGAACTGTCACAAATTTAAACACAGGGCCTGGAGGAAATACTGAACTGTCACAAATTTAAACACAAGGCCTGGAGGAAATACTGAACTGTTACAAATTTAAACACAAGGCCTGGAGGAAATACTGAACTGTCACAAATTTAAACACAGGGCCTGGAGGAAATACTGAACTGTCACAAATTTAAACACAAGGCCTGGAGGAAATACTGAACTGTTACAAATTTAAACACAAGGCCTGGAGGAAATACTGAACTGTCACAAATTTAAACACAGGGCCTGGAGGAAATACTGAACTGTCACAAATTTAAACACAAGGCCTGGAGGAAATACTGTCCTGTCACAAATTTAAACACTAGGCCTGGAGGAAATACTGAACTGTCACAAATTTAAACACAAGGCCTGGAGGAAATACTGAACTGTCACAAATTTAAACACAAGGCCTGGAGGAAATACTGAACTGTTACAAATTTAAACACAAGGCCTGGAGGAAATACTGAACTGTCACAAATTTAAACACAAGGCCTGGAGGAAATACTGTACTGTCACAAATGTAAACACAGGGCCTGGAGGAAATACTGAACTGTCACAAATTTAAACACAGGGCCTGGAAGAAATACTGAACTGTCACAAATTTAAACACAGGGCCTGGAGGAAATACTGAACTGTCACAAATTTAAACACAGGGCCTGGCGGAAATACTGAACTGTTACAAATTTAAACACAAGGTCTGGAGGAAATACTGAACTGTCACAAATTTAAACACAGGGCCTGGAGGAAATACTGAACTGTCACAAATTTAAACACAAGGCCTGGAGGTAATACTGAACTGTTACAAATTTAAACACAGAGCCTGGAGGAAATACTGAACTGTCACACATTTAAACACAAGGCCTGGAGGAAATACTGAACTGTCACAAATTTAAACACAAGGCCTGGAGGAAATACTGAACTGTCACAAATTTAAATACAGAGCCTGGAGGAAATACTGAACTGTCACAAATTTAAACACAGGGCCTGGAGGAAATACTGAACTGTCACAAATTTAAACACAAGGCCTGGAGGGAATACTGAACTGTCACAAATTTAAACACAGGGCCTGGAGGAAATACTGAACTGTCACAAATTTAAACACAAGGCCTGGAGGAAATACTGAACGGTCACAAATTTAAACACAAGGCCTGGAGGAAATCCTGAACTGTCACAAATTTAAACACAAGGCCTGGAGGAAATACTGAACGGTCACAAATTTAAACACAAGGCCTGGAGGAACTACTGAACGGTCACAAATTTAAACACAAGGCCTGGAGGGAATACTGAACTGTCACAAATTTAACACAGGGCCTGGAGGAACTACTGAATGGTCACAAATTTAAACACAAGGCCTGGAGGGAATACTGAACTGTCACAAATTTAAACACAGGGCCTGGAGGAACTACTGAACGGTCACAAATTTAAACACAAGGCCTGGAGGGAATACTGAACTGTCACAAATTTAAACACAGGGCCTGGACGAACTACTGAACTGTCACAAATTTAAACACAGGGCCTGGAGGAACTACTGAACTGTCACAAATTTAAACACAGGGCCTGGAGGAAATACTGAACTCTCACAAATTTAAACACAGGGCCTGGAGGAAATACTGAACTGTCACAAATTTAAACACAGGGCCTGGAGGAAATACTGAACTGTCACAAATTTAAACACAGGGCCTAGAGGAAATACTGAACTGTCACAAATTTAAACACAAGGCCTGGAGGAAATACTGAACTGTCACAAATTTAAACACAGGGCCTGGAGGAAAGACTGAACTGTCACAAATTTAAACACAAGGCCTGGAGGAAAGACTGAACTGTCACAAATTTAAACACAGGGCCTGGAGGAAAGACTGAACTGTCACAAATTTAAACACAGGGCCTGGAGGAAATACTGAACTGTCACAAATTTAAACACAGGGCCTGGAGGAAATACTGAACTGTCACAAATTTAAACACAAGGCCTGGAGGAAATACTGAACTGTCACAAATTTAAACACAGGGCCTGGAGGAAAGACTGAACTGTCACAAATTTAAACACAAGGCCTGTAGGAAATACTGAACTGTCACAAATTTAAACACAAGGCCTGGAGGAAATACTGAACTGTCACAAATTTAAACACAAGGCC
This sequence comes from Heterodontus francisci, assembly GCF_036365525.1. Classification (NCBI taxonomy): domain Eukaryota; kingdom Metazoa; phylum Chordata; class Chondrichthyes; order Heterodontiformes; family Heterodontidae; genus Heterodontus; species Heterodontus francisci. Next base: position 2,038,570 of record NW_027142264.1, read on the forward strand.
TGGAGGAAATACTGAACTGTCACAAATTTAAACACAGGGCCTGGAGAAAATACTGAACTGTCACAAATTTAAACACAAGGCCTGGAGGAAATACTGAACTGTCACAAATTTAAACACAGGGCCTGGAGGAAAGACTGAACTGTTACAAATTTAAACACAGGGCCTGGAGGAAATACTGAACTGTCACAAATTTAAACACAAGGCCTGGAGGGAATACTGAACTGTCACAAATTTAAACACAAGGCCTGGAGGAAATACTGAACTGTCACAAATTTAAACACAGGGCCTGGAGGAAAGACTGAACTGTTACAAATTTAAACACAGGGCCTGGAGGAAATACTGAACTGTCACAAATTTAAACACAAGGCCTGGAGGAAATACTGAACTGTCACAAATTTAAACACAGGGCCTGGAGGAAAGACTGAACTGTTACAAATTTAAACACAGGTCCTGGAGGAAATACTGAACTGTCACAAATTTAAACACAAGGCCTGGAGGAAATACTGAACTGTCACAAATTTAAACACAAGGCCTGGAGGAAATACTGAACTGTCACAAATTTAAACACAAGGCCTGGAGGAAATACTGAACTGTCACAAATTTAAACACAGGGCCTGGAGGAAATACTGAACTGTTACAAATTTAAACACAGGGCCTGGAGGAAATACTGAACTGTCACAAATTTAAACACAAGGCCTGGAGGAAATACTGAACTGTCACAAATTTAAACACAGAGCCTGGGGGAAATACTGAACTGTCACATATTTAAACACAGGGTCTGGAGGAAATAGTGAACTGTCACAAATTTAAACACAGGGTCTGGAGGAAATAGTGAACTGTCACAAATTTAAACACAAGGCCTGGAGGAAATAGTGAACTGTCACAAATTTAAACACAAGGCCTGGAGGAAATACTGAACTGTCACAAATTTAAACACAGGGCCTGGAGGGAATACTGAACTGTCACAAATTTAAACACAAGGCCTGGAGGGAATACCGAACTTTCACAAATTTAAACACAGGGCCTGGAGGGAATACTGAACTGTCACAAATTTAAACACAAGGCCTGGAGGAAATACTGAACTCTCACAAATTTAAACACAAGGCCTGGAGGAAATACTGAACTGTCACAAATTTAAACACAAGGCCTGGAGGAAATACTGAACTGTTACAAATTTAAACACAGGGTCTGGAGGAAATACTGAACTGTCACAAATTTAAACACAAGGCCTGGAGGAAATACTGAACTGTCACAAATTTAAACACAGGGTCTGGAGGAAATACTGAACTGTCACAAATTTAAACACAAGGCCTGGAGGAAATACTGAACTGTCACAAATTTAAACACAAGGCCTGGAGGAAATACTGAACTGTCACAAATTTAAACACAAGGCCTGGAGGAAATACTGAACTGTCACAAATTTAAACACAA